>NW_026114065.1:40231-81173 GCF_018139145.2 Gymnogyps californianus | reverse complement strand
GTCGATACAGATACGGAGCGCTGCAATGCGAAACCACAATACAGGGCCGTACAAGGCAACACAAAACCAAATACAGAGCGATACAATGCAAGACGGTCTCAAACGGCGGTCGATACAAATACGGAGCGCTGCAATGCGAAACCCACAATACAGGGCCGTACAAGGCAACACAAAACCAAATACAGAGCGATACAATGCAACGCGAAACCCACAATACAGGGCCGTACAATGCAATACAAAACTAAATACAGAGCGATACAATGCAAGACTGTCTCAAACGGCGGTCGATACAAATACGGAGCGCTGCAATGCGAAACCCACAATACAGGGCCGTACAATGCAACACAAAACCAAATACAGAGCGATACAATGCAAGACGGTCTCAAACGGCGTCGATACAAATACGGAGCGCTGCAATGCAAAACCCACAATACAGGGCCGTACAAGGCAACACAAAACCAAATACAGAGCGATACAAGGCAACACAAAACCAAATACAGAGCGATACAATGCAACACAAAACCAAATACAGAGCGATACAATGCAAGACGGTCTCAAACGGCGGTCGATACAGATACGGAGCGCTGCAATGCGAAACCCACAATACAGGGCCGACAAGGCAACACAAAACCAAATACAGAGCGATACAATGCAAGACGGTCTCAACGGCGGTCGATACAAATACGGAGCGCTGCAATGCGAAACCACAATACAGGGCCGTACAAAGGCAACACAAAACCAAATACAGAGCGATACAATGCAACGCGAACCCACAATACAGGCCGTAAATGCAATACAAACTAAATACCAGAGCGATACAATGCAAGACTGTCCAAAACGGCGGTCGATACAAATACGGAGCGCTTGCAATGCAAAACCACAATACAGGGCCGTACAATGCAATACAAAACCAATAGCAGAGCGATACAATGCAAGACGGTCTCAAACGGCGGTCGATACAGATACGGAGCGCTCAATGCGAAACCCACAATACAGGGCCGTACAGGAACACAAAACCAAATACAGAGCGATACAATGCAACACAAAACCAAATACAGAGCGATTACAATGCAACACAAACCAAATACAGAGCGATACAATGCAAGACGGTCTCAAACGGCGGTCGATACAAAATACGGAGCGCTGCAATTGCGAACCCACAATACAGGGCCGTACAAGGCAACACAAAACCAATACATGAGCGATACAAGGCAACACAAAACCAAATACAGAGCGATACAATGCAACACAAAACCAAATACAGAGCGATACAATGCAAGACGGTCTCAAACGGCGGTCCGATACAGATACGGAGCGCTGCATCGAAACCACAATACAGGGCCGTACAAGGCAACACAAAACCAAATACAGAGCGATACAATGCAAGAGACGGTCTCAAACGGGCGGTCGATTACACAAATACGGAGCGCTGGCAATGCGAAAACCCTACACATACAGGGCCGTACAAGGCAAACACAAAACCAAATACAGAGCGATACAATGCAACGCGAAAACCCACAATACCAGGGCCGTACAATGCAATACAAAACTAAATACAGAGCGATACAATGCAAGACTGTCTCAAACGGCGGTCGATACAAATACGGAGCGCTGCAATGCAAAACCCACAATACAGGGCCGTACAATGCAATACAAAACCAAATACAGAGCGATACAATGCAAGACGGTCTCAAACGGCGGTCGATACAGATACGGAGCGCTGCAATGCGAAACCCACAATACAGGGCCGTACAAGGCAACACAAAACCAAATACAGAGCGATACAATGCAACACAAAACCAAATACAGAGCGATACAATGCAACACAAAACCAAATACAGAGCGATACAATGCAAGACGGTCTCAAACGGCGGTCGATACAAATACGGAGCGCTGCAATGCGAAACCCACAATACAGGGCCGTACAAGGCAACACAAAACCAAATACAGAGCGATACAATGCAATGCAAAACCCACAATACAGGGCCGTACAAGGCAACACAAAACCAAATACAGAGCGATACAATGCAAGACGGTCTCAAACGGCGGTCGATACAGATACGGAGCGCTGCAATGCGAAACCCACAATACAGGGCCGTACAAGGCAACACAAAACCAAATACAGAGCGATACAATGCAAGACGGTCTCAAACGGCGGTCGATACAAATACGGAGCGCTGCAATGCGAAACCCACAATACAGGGCCGTACAAGGCAACACAAAACCAAATACAGAGCGATACAATGCAACGCGAAACCCACAATACAGGGCGTACAATGCAATACAAAACTAAATACAGAGCGATACAATGCAAGACTGTCTCAAACGGCGGTCGATACAAATACGGAGCGCTGCAATGCAAAACCCACAATACAGGGCCGTACAATGCAATACAAACCAAATACAGAGCGATACAATGCAAGACGGTCTCAAACGGCGGTCGATACAGATACGGAGCGCTGCAATGCGAAACCCACAATACAGGGCCGTACAAGGCAACACAAAACCAAATACAGAGCGATACAATGCAACACAAAACCAAATACAGAGCGATACAATGCAACACAAAACCAAATACAGAGCGATACAATGCAAGACGGTCTCAAACGGCGGTCGATACAGATACGGAGCGCTGCAATGCGAAACCCACAATACAGGGCCGTACAAGGCAACACAAAACCAAATACAGAGCGATACAATGCAATGCAAAACCCACAATACAGGGCCGTACAAGGCAACACAAAACCAATACAGAGCGATACAATGCAAGACGGTCTCAAACGGCGGTCGATACAAATACGGAGCGCTGCAATGCGAAACCCACAATACAGGGCCGTACAAGGCAACACAAAACCAAATACAGAGCGATACAATGCAAGACGGTCTCAAACGGCGGTCGATACAAATACGGAGCGCTGCATGCGAAACCCACAATACAGGGCCGTACAAGGCAACACAAAACCAAATACAGAGCAATACAATGCAATGCGAAACCACAATACAGGGCATACAATGCAATACAAAACCAAATACAGAGCGATACAATGCAAGACTGTCTCAAACGGCGGTCGATACAAATACGGAGCGCTGCAATGCAAAACCCACAATACAGGGCCGTACAATGCAATACAAAACCAAATACAGAGCGATACAATGCAAGACGGTCTCAAACGGCGGTCGATACAAATACGGAGCGCTGCAATGCGAAACCCACAATACAGGGCCGTACAATGCAACACAAAACCAAAATACAGAGCGATACAATGCAATGCAAAACCACAATACAGGGCCGTACAATGCAACACAAAACCAAATACAGAGCGATACAATGCAAGACTGTCTCAAACGGCGGTCGATACAAATACGGAGCGCTGCAATGCGAAACCCACAATACAGGGCCGTACAAGGCAACACAAAACCAAATACAGAGCGATACAATGCAAGACGGTCTCAAACGGCGGTCGATACAAATACGGAGCGCTGCAATGCGAAACCCACAATACAGGGCCGTACAAGGCAACACAAAACCAAATACAGAGCAATACAATGCAAAACGCACAATACAGGGCCATACAATGCAATACAAAACAAATACAGAGCGATACAATGCAAGACTGTCTCAAACGGCGGTCGATACAAATACGGAGCGCTGCAATGCAAAACCCACAATACAGGGCCGTACAATGCAATACAAAACTAAATACAGAGCGATACAATGCAAGACGGTCTCAAACGGCGGTCGATACAAATACGGAGCGCTGCAACGTGAGACGAGATGCTATACAGGGCCATACAATGCAAGACGGTCTCAAATGGCAGTACAATTTCAAATATAGAGCAATACAATACAAAACCGATACAGAGCCAAACAATGCGGTACAAATTCAAATAGAGAGCAACACAACACAAGATGGTCCCAGACGGCAGTCGATACAAATACAGAGCGCTGCAATGAGACAAAACACGATACGAGGTTGTACAATGCAAGGCAGTCTCAGGTCTCAGCTGATACAAGTACAGAGCAATGCGATACAAAACCAAAGACGGAGCGATACAATGCAATACGACACAAAGCGCTGCAAAAGCGAGGCGGTCTCAGATGGCAGTCAAAACCGGTAGAGCGTTGCAATGCAATACAAACCCAGAACAACGGATGTGTGACAAGTCAGGCTTTAAGACCTAAGCCCGTAAGGACGCAGGGATGAAATGCTGTAGGGGATCTCCACAGAAACACAACTTTCAAAGAGCAGAGCTGTCGTTCCGGCCCGGATCGCCTCCGCAAAGGCGACCGTCCGGCAACATCCATGATGCAAAACGCCCTCGAGGCTCCCTTCACGAGACCCGAAGCGCTCGACAGGCCCTATGCGAAACCGACGAGGCATTAGAGACCCTACGGACGCCTACCGAGGTGCGTGACGAGTGCAGAGGCCGTGGGCCAGAACATAAAGACCTGCAAAAAGCACCGTATGAGACGGAACGCGCACGACGCAAGTGACGCTAGGACACGGGCCGGAACGTTCGCATCCTGCGGAACGGACCCCGGGCCCGCTATCCGCCCCCAGACTTAACGGAGCCTAAATAGCCCTCTCTGCAACCCTGACATTAAACCTCCTTCTGGCCCCCCCCCACCCGCCGCTTTTGCCCCTTGACTTACCTTTCAGAGGACGGGATCCAGAATCCATCCTCATCAGGAGCACATCGTCTAACCGGGATGCTCCCGCATTCACCGGATTCCTCTTCATCGCCCGCAACACAGAGCGCCGCCGGTCACCGACACGCCGGCCGGCGCCGACCTCTACCGCGACGACACCCTCCCCGCAAGTGCCACGCCGCTCCCAAAAAAATCAGTTGTTGCGGCCAGCATCTCCCGTGGAAGCCGGAAAACCGGAGAGATAAAGCGCCCGTCGTAATCGGAAGCGATAACCCGCTCTGCGGTTCCCGCCCTGCCGCTCCTCTCTCCTCCGCCGACTCGCCTCAAATCCTCAGCCGTTTGAGGAAAGCCTTCGCGGCACCGGCAAAACCAAAGACAAACGCTCGGCCGAGTTACCGTGAGCTCCTCGGAAATTTGAGCCGGAGCGGACCGCTTAACGAGTCTCTCGCCTTTTCTCCAACCGCTTGTGGCTGTGCAGCTTCGCCCCTCTGCAAAGGAGCACGGCCCCTGCCAAAAAAAGAGAAAAAAGTACATGCTGACATATCGCCCAAATCCTCCGCCCGCTCACGGCGCTTCCTCTCTCCCGCTCCTTCACCTCGGCCGCTCAGAGTCAGATTCTTCGGTCCTCTGTGCCGAGCCCGGCCCGCCCTCTGTAAATCTGAAACAACAAAGTATGATTTTAGCTACATCAATAATACGACACCACAAAGAAGCGCTACTTCAGCACACCGGTCATCGCTCACCTTGCCAAAGTCCGCTCCGGTGCGGATATCCCGCTTCATACATCGATTTGCATCTAGAAAAGCATAAACTGAAAAAGCATAAGCCAGTCAGAACCGCCGACAGTTGTGCCGATCCTCCGACATCGGACGCCGGCCCGCCTTCACCCGGCGCTCCGCTCGCCTCTTCCGTCGTCCTTCGGCACGCGGCTCGTCGCTCCGCGTCGGAAAAACCCGAACAAACCGTGTAAAGCGAGTCACCCGGATGCTGACCGATAGCTTGGCGAGACAAAAGGTCCGTCTTCTTTTTGCGTGTGCCTTCTAACTACACCCGGGAAAAAAAAAAAAAAGGAAAAACCAAACCCCAGATATTGAGCCCCACATATACAAGCTAAGGCACATTCAAGATTCAACCCGCTCGACCGCCGCGCAAACTGCCGCTCCCAGAAGGCCAGAGTCTGACCTCCGGCACCCGCAAAACACAATGAAAATAACTCTGTGGCAGCTGTCTACAGCTACTTGCCCAGAGATGAACCGTACGGTCTTTGTCAAAACAATTTGAGCAGCTCAACATATTATCACAACACCGTGCCTTGCTACACCGCATTGCTACACCCCTGGGCAGGGCAGCTCCGACCCCGACGCAGACCGACACCGCACACAGACGCCACAAATAACGTGACCGTGAGACACGAGACGACCGCGAGCGAGAAGACCGACTACCGTAGGGAAGATGTGGCCGACAGAGAAGCCCTACGGTGCCACGATGGCGCAGATGCTTTATAGCGGCCTCGAGAAAGAGGGCGACCGCTGCGGCCTGCGAGAGAAAGCTACCGTCAAAACCAGAATGATGGATGCGTAAGAAGCCAGGCTTTAAGACCTAAGACCGTTAAGAACATGGGAATGAAACCCCAGAAGACAACTCTGTACAAACAGAAGTCTCAAGAGCGGAGCCGCAAGCGCCACCTAGCTCGCCACCTCGAGAGATGACCGCTCAAAAACATCTACGGCGCGACGCATGCCAGACCGATCCACGCTTTAAGCTATAAGCGCGAGACAAGAAGGCTCGACGGGTGCGATGCCGATGAGGCGATGCGCTCGGGACTCTCGGGAAGACTACCGAGGTCCCTGCCGATCAAAGAGCTACAAAGATATTAAGACCCGATAAAGGTATGGTATAAGACACAGAAGACAGACTACACAAACAACACGGCAACACAGACACAGGCTGGAACTGCCCTGCCCACACTAGTCTCGTGCTGAAAAGTTCCCGGACGGCCCTCTCCCCTACGCTAACTTCAAAACCCCTCCCTGCAGTTCCCGACCTCGTCCCCTCCCCGCGGGGCCCGCTCCCCATCGCTGCTCCCTCAACTTAGCTGTCAGAGGCCGGGGGTCTGAAACCATCCTCGACAAAAAAGACACATCGGCTAGCCGGCCTGTTCCTGCAGTTGCCAAGCTCTTCATCATCTGCAATAAAACCAAAAGACAAAACACTGCTGACAGTCAGCATTGCACCGGTCAACACCGACCTCTTCCACAACACCTCCCTCCTCAAAAGGGCCGTAGCATTCCCCTTACCCTCATCGTAGCTTCTGGCTACTAAGATACCGAGACACACCAACGTACGATTGGGCTTGAGAAGTCACCGGCCCCGTGACCCTCCTTGCTACTACCCAGCTCACCTCAAATGCTCATCCAATTCCAATATAGACACTTTTTGCTATTCCACCTACCCCTGACTCCACACCCCTGGGCAGAGCAGCTCCGCGCCAAACACACACACACACAGACCGACACTACACAGAACGCTACAAACAATGCGATTCAAAGACGAGAGAAAACTCTCAGCAAGAAGAACAACTCCCAGACCGGAGATGCTGTCAGGCAAGGAGCTCCGCAAGGCCGCAACGGTGAGGCAGGGAGGCTCTACGGCAACCCCAGAAAAAGAGTCTAACGTGACGGCCCGTTACAAGAAGTGGCTGTCAAAACTAAGATGATGGATGCGCAAGCAGCCTGGCTTCAAGACCTAAGAATGTGAGGACGCAGGGAAGAAGCCCCGGTCCATGAAAACGGATGGCTAGAGAACAGAGCTGCTGACACAGCCTAGAACAAGAGAGCAAAAGAGGACCGACCGGAAGCTGCCAAGAAACAAGACCGATCCACACTTTACATTTGTTACGCAAGAAAAGCGGCGCCCGATTGACACTATGCCGATGAGTACGGGCATTCGAGACCCTAGGGATGGCACCCGAGGCGCATGCCGTGCTCCTTGAGCGAGAAGAGGACATCAAGACCGAGGAAGGTCTAAGACACAGAAGACAGACTACACAAACAACACAGCAACACAGACACAGGCTGGAACTGCCCTGCCCGGCACACGCTAGCATCGTACCGAGAAGTAACCTGCTTCCTTTACCTGCCCAAAAGGAACTGTTCCTGGACAGCCCTCTCCCCTACGCTAACTTCAAAACCCCTCCCTGCAGTTCCCGACCTCGTCCCCTCCCCACGGGGCCCGCTCCCCATCCCTGCTCCCTCAACTTAGCTGTCAGAGGGCCGGCGTCTGAATCCATCCTCGACAAAAAAGCCACACCCGTATCAGCTAACTGGGAGGTTCCTACAGTCACCACGTTCCTCTTCGTCATCTGCAATAAAAAACCAAATAGTGCCAGCAGTAAGCATCACATCGATCAATGCCGACCTCTACCACAACACCCCCCTCCTCAAATGCGCCGTGGCATTCTGCTCACCTGCTCGTTCCAGAGTCGTACGCTGCAGCCATTATCGCTTGTGGCACCTAAGATACCGAGGAAAAAAAGCGTTACTGTTGCGCTTGGGAGAAGTCACCGGCCCCGCGCTCCTCCTCGCTCCTACCCCAGCTCACCTCAACTGCACGTCCAATTCCAAAGGCAGCCCGCACGGTGCCTGAAAAACCAGAGAGAAACGTGTAACTGAGCTGCCATACAGTAGTGTGCTACTAGACGCCAACCTGGCCCACAACCGCCTCACCTTCTCAGACCGGTCACCGGCACACGGCTTCGCCCCTCTGAGGCTGCGTACGGCACCTGAAAAAAAAGAAAAAAAGAAAAATGCACATGCTGAGATACTGCCTGAAACCACAGCCTGGCCACAGCAATTCCTCTTACCCTCTCCTATACCTGGGCCGCTCGCCCGCCTGGCCTCCGTCGCTTTGGGCTGCCATGTTGAGGCTCAGGTACCACCTGTGAAACACAAACAAACGATGCTTACAACTTCACCAACACTATGACACCTGAAAAATAACCGCTACTGCAGCCCACTAGACATTGCTCACCTTGCCTGAGTCAGCTCCGGTGCCGATATCCTGCTTTGTTCATCGCTTCACACCTTCAAAAAAAAAAAAAAACACACACAACAACAGACCACGCACCATAATGTAGTCATATAGCCACCAGTCCCACCTTCCCTCCAACACCACACGCCGACCTACCTTCTCACGGCGCTCAACTCTCCTCCATCGCTCTTTGGTGCGTCTCTTGTCCCTCTGCATCTGAAAAAAAAAAATTATTTAACAAGTCACCCAGATGCCGATCAGTAGCTTAACAATTCCACAGGTCTTGTTTCTATTTAGGAATACCATCTAGAGTCCAGCTACAGCTTGCCATTAAAAAAAAAAAAAAAAATCAAAAAAACCAGACCAAACTTCAAGCCCCACACATACCAGCCTTCACACCTTTGAGATTCAATCTGCTTCCCTACTGCTGAACAGCCCCTCCCAGAAGGCTCCAATCATCTCCATAAAACACTACTGAAATGACTGTCCACACAGCCTGCCGACAGCTACTCCATCCGAGATGACTGTACAACCGTCGCCTAAATGGTCTAGGCATATCAACATATTAACCATAGGCTCTTTTCGCTATTCCACCTACCCCTGACTCCACACCCCTGGGCAGAGCAGCTCCGAGCCAAACACACACGGACCGACACTACGCAGAACGCTACAAACAATGCGATTCAAAGACGAGAGAAAACTCTCGGCGAGAAGAATGACTCCCAGACAGGAGACTCTGTCGGGCACGAAGACCTACAGGGGCGCAACAGCGAGGCGAGGAGACTCTACGGCAGCCCCAGAAAAAGAGTTGAACATAATGGCCCGTTAAAAGAAGTTACTGGCAAAACAGAGATGACGGATGCGCAAGCAGCCTAGCTTCAAGACCTAAGAACGTGAGGACGCAGAGAAGTCGTCCCGGTCCGTGACAAGGGATGGCTAGAGAACAGAGCTGCTGACACAGCCTGGAACGCCGCCGCAAAGAGGGGACCGACCGGAAGCTTCCAAAGACGATCCGCGCTTTAAGCTCGCAACGCAAGAAAAGCGGCACCCGATTGGCACTATGCCGATGAGTACGGGCATTCGAGACCCTAAGGATGGCACCCGAGGCGCATGCTGCGCTCCTTGAGCGCAAAAGCAATGAGACATCGAGATCCGAGGAAGGTCTCAGACACAGAAGACAGACTACACAAACAACACAGCAACACAGACACAGGCTGGAACTGCCCTGCCCGGCACACGCTAGCATCGTACCGAGAAGTAACCTGCTTCCTTTAGCTGCCCAAAGGGACTGTTCCTGGACAGCCCTCTCCCCTACGCTAACTTCAAAACCCCTCCCTGCAGTTCCCGACCTCGTCCCCTCCCCACGGGGCCCGCTCCCCATCCCTGCTCCCTCAACTTAGCTGTCAGAGGGCCGGGGGTCTGAATCCATCCTCGACAAAAACCACATCAGCGAACCAGGATATTCCTCGCAGTTGCCAGGTTCCTCTTCGTCACCTGCAAAAAAAAAAAACCCACAGTGCCAGCAGTAAGCATCCTGTCGGTCGACACAGACCTCTTCCACAACGCCCTCCTCCTCAAAAGCAACGTGGCCTTCCGCTCACCTGCTCCGCAGGAATTCCAGTCTCGGACGCTGCGGCCGTCATCGCTTGTGGCACCTAAGACACCAAAAGACAGAAGACTACCGTTGCGCTTGTGAGAAGTGACCGGCCCCATGCTCCTCCTCGCCGCTACCCCAGCTCACCTCAAATGCTCATCCAATTCCAAAGGCAGCCCGCAGGGCACCTGCAAAACCAAAGAGAAACGCTAACCGAGTGGCCATGTAACACTTTGCTATTAGACACCGACCCGGCCGACAACAGCCTCACCTTCTCGGACCGCTCGTCGGCATGCGGCTTTGCCCCTCCGAGCCTCCTTGCGGCATCTGAAAAAAAACCAAAGCAAAAGGCACATGCTGAGATACTGCCCGAAACCACGGCCTGACCGCACCGATTCCCATCTCCCGCTCCTTTACCTCGGCCGCTCGCCGGCCCTGCCTCTGCTGTTTACAGGTTGCCACGTCGAGGCTCGGGTACCACCTGTGAAACACAAACAACAAGGGATGCTTCTAACTTCACCAACACTACGACACCTGAAAAATAACTGCTCCTTCAGCCACTAGACATGGCTCACCTTGCCCGAGTCAGCTCCGGTGCCGATATCCTGCTTCCCGCCTTCAAAATAAAAAACTCAAAACCTGTAAGCTAGTCATCTAGCCACCGGTCCATCTTCCCTCCGACGACACTCACCGACCCACCTTCTCACGTCGCTCCGCTCACCTCTTCCGTCGCTCTCTGGGGCATATCTTGTCCCTCTGCATCTGAAAACAATTATTATTAAACAAGTCACCTGGATGCTGAATGATAGCTTAACCATTCCAGAGGTCTTGATGCCATTTAGGAATACCATCTGGCATCCGACAGCAGCCTGCCAATAAAAAAAAAATCTGGTCATGCCCCGGGTCTCTGCATAGCGCTACAGGAATACTCTCCTCGCCTGCTGCCTATCTGGCTCTTTGCTCTGAAATGACTGTACGCTCTTTGCCTACAAAGTCTAGGCTTATCAACATGTTAGCCTTAGAATCTTGTTGTTACTCTTTTGCTGGCTACCACCGCTATGCCCGCAGGCAGAGCGGCTCCAACCCAGACACAAACGTGCAGAGACCAACGCTGCACACAAACCAGACAAATGGCATGACCCAGACACATAAAAAAAGCTCTCAAAGAATGACTCTGGGACAAGAGACATCGTCGGGCGAGAAGACCAAGGGGCCCATGAGGAAGACTCTATGGCGGCCCGAGAAGAGTCGAGCACTGTGGCCCGTTACAAAAAGATACGGCTGCAACGGGGATGAGGCATGTGCAGGGAGCCTAAGAATGTAGGCATGCACCTAAGAACGTAGGGATGCAGGGAAGAAGTCCCAGAAAAGGTATCCGCGAAAACGGACCGCTCAAGATCAGAGCTGCTGACGCAGCCCGGAACGATGCCGCAAAAGCGGACCGACCGGAAACTTGTCAGAAGCAAGACCTAGCCACGCTTTAAGCTTGTAACGCAAGAAAAGAAGCACCCGATTGGCACTATGCCGATGAGTACGGGCATTCGAGACCCGAGGGATGGCACCCGAGGCGCATGCTGCGCTCCTCGAGCGCAAAGAGCAACGAGGACATCGAGACCCAAGAAAGGTCTAAGACACAGAAGACAGACTACACAAACAACACAGACACAGACACAGGCTGGAACTGCCCTGCCCGGCACACGCTAGTCATGTACTGAGAAGTAACCTGCTCCTTTACTGCCCAAAGGGGACTGTTCCTGGACAGCCCTCTCCCCTACGCTAACTTCAAAACCCCTCCCTGCAGTTCCCGACCTCATCCCCTCCCCACGGGGCCCGCTCCCCATCCCTGCTCCCTCAACTTAGCTGTCAGAGGGCCGGGGTCTGAATCCATCCTCGACAAAAAAGCCACACCCATATCAGCTAACTGGGAGGTTCCTACAGTCACCATGTTCCTCTTCGTCATCTGCAATAAAAAAACAAATAGTGCCAGCAGTAAGCATCACATCGATCAATGCCGACCTCTACCACAACACCCCCTCCTCAAATGTGCCACGGCATTCCGCTCACCTGCTCGTTCCAGAGTCGTACGCTGCGGCCATCATCGCTTGTGGCACCTAAGATACCGAGAAAAAAAGAATTACTGTTGCGCTTGGGAGAAGTCACCGGCCCCGCGCTCCTCCTCGCTGCTACCCCAGCTCACCACAACTGCACGTCCAATTCCAAAGGCAGCCCGCACGGTGCCTGAAAAACCAAAAGGTAAATGCTTAACCAAGCTGCCATATAATACTTCGCTATTAGACGCTGACCCGGCCCACGACCGCCTCACCTTCTCAGACCGGTCACCGGCATGCGGCTTCGCCCCTCTGAGGCTGCTTGCGGCACCTGAAAAAAAAAAAACCAAGAAAAATGCACATGCTGAGATACTGCCTGAAACCACAGCCTGGCCACAGCAATTCCTCTTACCCTCTCCTATACCTGGGCCGCTCGCCCGCCTGGCCTCCGTCGCTTTGGGCTGCCATGTTGAGGCTCAGGTACCACCTGTGAAACACAAACAAACGATGCTTACAACTTCACCAACACTATGACACCTGAAAAATAACCGCTACTTCAGCCCACTAGACATTGCTCACCTTGCCCGAGTCAGCTCCGGTGCCGACATCTTGTTTTGCTCATCGCTTCGCACCTTCAAAAAAAAAAAAAACACACACAACAGACCATGCACCATAATGTAGTCATATAGCCACCAGTCCCACCTTCCCTCCAACACCACACGCCGACCTACCTTCTCACGGCGCTCGGCTCGCCTCCATCGCTCTTTGGTGCGTATCTTATCCCTCTGCATCTGAAAAAAGTTATTATTAAACAAGTCACCCAGATGCCGATCAGTAGCTTAACAATTCCACAGGTCTTGTTTCTATTTAGGAATACCATCTAGAGTCCAGCTACAGCTTGCCATTAAAAAAAAAAAAAAAAAAAAAAACAGACCAAACTTCAAGCCCCACACATACCAGCCTTCACACCTTTGAGATTCAATCTGCTTCCCTACGCTGAACAGCCCCTCCCAGAAGGCTCCAATCATCTCCATAAAACACTACTGAAATGACTGTCCACACAGTCTGCCGACAGCTACTCGATCCGAGATGACTGTACAACCGTTGCTTAAATGGTCTAGGCATATCAACATATTAACCATAGGCTCTTTTCGCTATTCCACCTACCCCTGACTCCACACCCCTGGGCAGAGCAGCTCCGAGCCAAACACACACACACACAGACCGACACTACGCAGAACGCTACAACAATGCGATTCAAAGACGAGAGAAAACTCTCGGCGAGAAGAATGACTCCCAGACAGGAGACTGTCGGGCACGAAGACCTACAGGGGCGCAACAGTGAGGTGAGGGACTCTACGGCAGCCCCAGAAAAAGAGTTGAACATAATGGCCCGTTAAAAGAAGTTACTGGCAAAACAGAGATGACGGATGCGCAAGCAGCCTGGCTTCAAGACCTAAGAACGTAAGGATGCGGAGAAGTCGTTCCAGTCTAGTGACGATGGATGGCTAGAGAACAGAGATGCTGACGCAGCCCGGAACGATGCCGCAAAGAGAGGACCGACCGGAAACTTCCAAAGACGATCCGCGCTTTAAGCTTGTAACGCAAGAAAAGAAGCACCCGATTGGCACTATGCCGATGAGTACGGGCATTCGAGACCCTAGGGATGGCACCCGAGGCGCATGCCGTGCTCCTCGAGCGCAAAGAGCAACGAGGACATCGAGACCCAAGAAAGGTCTAAGACACAGAAGACAGACTACACAAACAACACAGCAACACAGACACAGGCTGGAACTGCCCTGCCCGGCACACGCTAGCATTGTACCGAGAAGTAACCTGCTTCCTTTAGCTGCCCAAAGGGGACTGTTCCTGGACAGCCCTCTCCCCTACGCTAACTTCAAAACCCCTCCCTGCAGTTCCCGACCTCGTTCCCTCCCCAGGGCCCGCTCCCCATCCCTGCTCCCTCAACTTAGCTGTCAGAGGGCCGGGGTCTGAATCCATCCTCAACAAAAACCACATCAGCGAACCAGGATATTCCCGCAGTTGCCAGATTCCTCTTTGTCACCTGCAAAAAAAAAAAACCCAAATAGTGCCAGCAGTAAGCATCCTGTCGGTCGACACAGACCTCTTCCACAACGCCCTCCTCCTCAAAAGCAACGTGGCCTTCCGCTCACCTGCTCCGCAGGAATTCCAGTCTCGGACGCTGCGGCCGTCATCGCTTGCGGCACCTAAGACACCAAAAGACAGAAAACTACCGTTGCGCTTGTGAGAAGTGACCGGCCCCATGCTCCTCCTCGCCGCTACCCCAGCTCACCTCAAATGCTCATCCAATTCCAAAGGCAGCCCGCAGGGCACCTGCAAAACCAAAGAGAAACGCTAAACCGAGTGGCCATACAACACTTTGCTATTAGACACCGACCCGGCCGTCAACAGCCTCACCTTCTCGGACCGCTCGTCGGCATGCGGCTTTGCCCCTCCGAGCCTCCTTGCGGCATCTGAAAAAAAACCAAAGCAAAAGGCACATGCTGAGATACTGCCCGAAACCACGGCCTGACCGCACCGATTCCCATCTCCCGCTCCTTTACCTCGGCCGCTCGCCGGCCCTGCCTCTGCTGTTTACAGGTTGCCACGTCGAGGCTCGGGTACCACCTGTGAAACACAAACAACAAGGGATGCTTCTAACTTCACCAACACTACGACACCTGAAAAATAACTGCTCCTTCAGCTCACTAGACATGGCTCACCTTGCCCGAGTCAGCTCCGGTGCCGATATCCTGCTTCCCGCCCTCAAAATAAAAAACTCAAAACCTGTAAGCTAGTCATCTAGCCACCGGTCCATCTTCCCTCCGACGACACTCAGCGACCCACCTTCTCACGTCGCTCCGCTCACCTCTTCCGTCGCTCTCTGGGGCATATCTTGTCCCTCTGCATCTGAAAACAATTATTATTAAACAAGTCACCTGGATGCTGAATGATAGCTTAACCATTCCAGAGGTCTTGATGCCATTTAGGAATACCATCTGGCATCTGACAGCAGCCTGCCAATAAAAAAAAAATCTGGTCATGCCCCGGGTCTCTGCATAGCGCTACAGGAATACTCTCCTCGCCTGCTGCCTATCTGGCTCTTTGCTCTGAAATGACTGTACGCTCTTTGCCTACAAAGTCTAGGCTTATCAACATGTTAGCCTTAGAATCTTGTTGTTACTCTTTTGCTGGCTACCACCGCTATGCCCGCAGGCAGAGCGGCTCCAACCCAGACACAAACGTGCAGAGACCAACGCTGCACACAAACCAGACAAATGGCATGACCCAGACACATAAAAAAGCTCTCAAAGAACGACTCTGGGACAAGAGACATCGTCGGGCGAGAAGACCAAGGGGCCCATGAGGAAGACTCTATGGCGGCCCGAGAAGAGTCGAGCACTGTGGCCCGTTACAAAAAGATACGGCTGCAACGGGGATGAGGCATGTGCAGGGAGCCTAAGAATGTAGGCATGCACCTAAGAACGTAGGGATGCAGGGAAGAAGTCCCAGAAAAGGTATCCGCGAAAACGGACCGCTCAAGATCAGAGCTGCTGACGCAGCCCGGAACGATGCCGCAAAAGCGGACCGACCGGAAACTTGTCAGAAGCAAGACCTAGCCACGCTTTAAGCTTGTAACGCAAGAAAAGAAGCACCCGATTGGCACTATGCCGATGAGTACGGGCATTCGAGACCCGAGGGATGGCACCCGAGGCGCATGCTGCGCTCCTCGAGCGCAAAGAGCAACGAGGACATCGAGACCCAAGAAAGGTCTAAGACACAGAAGACAGACTACACAAACAACACAGCAACACAGACACAGGCTGGAACTGCCCTGCCCGGCACACGATAGTGTCATGCTGAAGAGTAACCCGCTCCTTACAGGCCCAAAGGGGACTGTTCCTGGACAGCCCTCTCCCCTACGCTAACTTCAAAACCCCTCCCTGCAGTTCCCGACCTCATCCCCTCCCCACGGGCCCGCTCCCCATCCCTGCTCCCTCAACTTAGCTGTCAGAGGGCCGGGCGTCTGAAACCATCCTCGACAAAAAAGCCACACCCATATCAGCTAACTGGGAGGTTCCTACAGTCACCATGTTCCTCTTCGTCATCTGCAATAAAAAAAAACAAATAGTGCCAGCAGTAAGCATCACATCGATCAATGCCGACCTCTACCACAACACCCCCCTCCTCAAATGTGCCACGGCATTCCGCTCACCTGCTCGTTCCAGAGTCGTACGCTGCGGCCATCATCGCTTGTGGCACCTAAGATACCGAGAAAAAAAAGAATTACTGTTGCGCTTGGGAGAAGTCACCGGCCCCGCGCTCCTCCTCGCTGCTACCCCAGCTCACCACAACTGCACGTCCAATTCCAAAGGCAGCCCGCACGGTGCCTGAAAAACCAAAAGGTAAATACTTAACCAAGCTGCCATATAATACTTCGCTATTAGACGCTGACCCGGCCCACGACCGCCTCACCTTCTCAGACCGGTCACCGGCATGCGGCTTCGCCCCTCTGAGGCTGCTTGCGGCACCTGAAAAAAAAAAAACCAAGAAAAATGCACATGCTGAGATACTGCCTGAAACCACAGCCTGGCCACAGCAATTCCTCTTACCCTCTCCTATACCTGGGCCGCTCACCCGCCTGGCCTCCGTCGCTTTGGGCTGCCATGTTGAGGCTCAGGTACCACCTGTGAAACACAAACAAACGATGCTTACAACTTCACCAACACTATGACACCTGAAAAATAACCGCTACTTCAGCCCACTAGACATTGCTCACCTTGCCCGAGTCAGCTCCGGTGCCGACATCTTGTTTTGCTCATCGCTTCGCACCTTCAAAAAAAAAAAAAAACACACAACAACAGACCAGCACCATAATGTAGTCATATAGCCACCAGTCCCACCTTCCCTCCAACACCACACGCCGACCTACCTTCTCACGGCGCTCGGCTCGCCTCCATCGCTCTTTGGTGCGTATCTTATCCCTCTGCATCTGAAAAAAGTTATTATTAAACAAGTCACCCAGATGCCGATCAGTAGCTTAACAATTCCACAGGTCTTGTTTCTATTTAGGAATACCATCTAGAGTCCAGCTACAGCTTGCCATTAAAAAAAAAAAAAATCAAAAAAACAGACCAAACTTCAAGCCCCACACATACCAGCCTTCACACCTTTGAGATTCAATCTGCTTCCCTACTGCTGAACAGCCCCTCCCAGAAGGCTCCAATCATCTCCATAAAACACTACTGAAATGACTGTCCACACAGTCTGCCGACAGCTACTCGATCCGAGATGACTGTACAACCGTTGCTTAAATGGTCTAGGCATATCAACATATTAACCATAGGCTCTTTTCGCTATTCCACCTACCCCTGACTCCACACCCCTGGGCAGAGCAGCTCCGAGCCAAACACACACACACACAGACCGACACTACGCAGAACGCTACACACAATGCGATTCAAAGACGAGAGAAAACTCTCGGCGAGAAGAATGACTCCCAGACAGGAGACTGTCGGGCACGAAGACCTACAGGGGCGCAACAGTGAGGTGAGGGACTCTACGGCAGCCCCAGAAAAAGAGTTGAACATAATGGCCCGTTAAAAGAAGTTACTGGCAAAACAGAGATGACGGATGCGCAAGCAGCCTAGCTTCAAGACCTAAGAACGTAAGGATGCGGAGAAGTCGTTCCAGTCTAGTGACGATGGATGGCTAGAGAACAGAGATGCTGACGCAGCCCGGAACGATGCCGCAAAGAGAGGACCGACCGGAAACTTCCAAAGACGATCCGCGCTTTAAGCTTGTAACGCAAGAAAAGAAGCACCCGATTGGCACTATGCCGATGAGTACGGGCATTCGAGACCCTAAGGATGGCACCCGAGGCGCATGCCGTGCTCCTCGAGTGCAAAGAGCAACGAGGACATCGAGACCCAAGAAAGGTCTAAGACACAGAAGACAGACTACACAAACAACACAGCAACACAGACACAGGCTGGAACTGCCCTGCCCGGCACACGCTAGCATTATACCGAGAAGTAACCTGCTTCCTTTAGCTGCCCAAAGGGGACTGTTCCTGGACAGCCCTCTCCCCTACGCTAACTTCAAAACCCCTCCCTGCAGTTCCCGACCTCGTTCCCTCCCCACGGGCCCGCTCCCCATCCCTGCTCCCTCAACTTAGCTGTCAGAGGGCCGGGGGTCTGAATCCATCCTCAACAAAAACCACATCAGCGAACCAGGATATTCCCGCAGTTGCCAGATTCCTTTTTGTCACCTGCAAAAAAAAAAAACCCAAATAGTGCCAGCAGTAAGCATCCTGTCGGTCGACACAGACCTCTTCCACAACGCCCTCCTCCTCAAAAGCAACGTGGCCTTCCGCTCACCTGCTCCGCAGGAATTCCAGTCTCGGACGCTGCGGCCGTCATCGCTTGCGGCACCTAAGATACCAAAAGACAGAAAACTACCGTTGCGCTCGTGAGAAGTGTCCGGCCCCGTGCTCCTCCTCGCCGCTACCCCAGCTCACCTCAAATGCTCATCCAATTCCAAAGGCAGCCCGCAGGGCACCTGCAAAACCAAAGAGAAACGCTAAACCGAGTGGCCATACAACACTTTGCTATTAGACACCGACCCGGCCGTCAACAGCCTCACCTTCTCGGACCGCTCGTCGGCATGCGGCTTTGCCCCTCCGAGCCTCCTTGCGGCATCTGAAAAAAACCAAAGCAAAAGGCACATGCTGAGACACTGCCCGAAACCACGGCCTGACCGCACCGATTCCCATCTCCCGCTCCTTTACCTCGGCCGCTCGCCGGCCCTGCCTCTGCTGTTTACAGGTTGCCACGTCGAGGCTCGGGTACCACCTGTGAAACACAAACAACAAGGGATGCTTCTAACTTCACCAACAATATGACACCTGAAAAATAACTGCTCCTTCAGCTCACTAGACAGGGCTCACCTTGCCCGAGTCAGCTCCGGTGCCGATATCCTGCTTCCCGCCTTCAAAATAAAACAGCACAAAACCTGTAAGCTAGTCATCTAGCCACTGGTCAAATTTGGTGGAACCCCACTGGTTCCTGACAGCTCCTGCCCTGTATTTGCATCCCGTGAACTCCCCGTGTTGGCTGCTCCTCGGGAGCTGCTCTTCTGAGCCATGCCCTGCATTCTGCAGCCACCTCTCGTCTTCCATCTTCCCACAGGCTCTGGACTCTGCTACAGGTCCACAAAATAAGTGAAGTCCCGACGCTTAGAATCTACGAGGGGCCTGTCACAAGCTGCAAAGGTTCTACGGACAACGTGGTACTCTGTGGGCGATCAGGAAAGGCGATGAGCCGTCCCATACCCTGAAAGACACTATGCCTTATGGCCCTGCCGCTTTCTTGAGAACTGCTAAAACTCCATATACAGAGGCAGACAAGATGCTCACTCTAACCCCTGCCAGATAATCTCACCATCAGCCCTGTTAAGAGAGATGATATCAGCAACTTACACAGCAAAAGCCAAAACCGGTAAAAAAGACAGGGTTCCATCTTCAGTAGAGCCAGGAATTCCAGGAAAATGCAGTGCACCTAGAATAAAAAGAAATTGCATCCTATTAAACCACCTTGCCACCCCTGAACACTCAATACAAAATTACTGACCTGAAACAAAAAAAAGCTGCATACAAGTATACTTTCCGCTGTATATGCTGCTTAACCTCAGCTCATCCTGAAGCTCTTACCTCAGATACCTCCGCTTCCCTAAATATCAAAACGCATCTGCCCAAACAGCTTAGCCAGCTCAAAAGCTGTAACCGACCGAAGCAACAGCAGAGCGCTGACCCCACAGAAGCCCAGGAGCAGACTAAGCTCCCTGAGGGGAGGCCTGTGGCTCATATACCCCGGGCCCCGCCCACCACCCTTCCCACAGTCACCTGGGAAAGGGGAGGGGTGAACCACCAGAAGGCATAAATGTGGCCGGAGGAGCAGCAGGGAGTTTTCTCGTCTGCCTTCAGTTTACAGCGTGTAAAGCACCGAACAGAGAAAAAGCGACCCTTACTGGAAATGTCAATACCTGCTCTTTTACTACGACTATATCTATCGCATCAACAACGTGACCGGGTAAGCATTTAAACTTAATTTTCCTGGGGCGTAGATAAAAAAGATAGGTGTTGTACTAAGCTACGTAGGAAATTAGTTCGTGAAATGCAGTAACGATATTATTATCAAAAATCATGCGCTTTAATTTCCTATTAAAAAACCAAAATGTTATGGGGTTACACTTCGTTTCTAGCAAGACCACGCGTGCTGCCTAACGGCTACCAGCGCTACGTTCTGGGTAGGACCGAATGACAAAGCAGAACTAGATCACGTAAGAATCCCTTCTCAAAAATATCTCCGGTTGCAAAGTAAATTTTTTACTGTAAATTGCCGATGATTCAGAGTCACCTCGACGGTCTCTCCAAATGACTCCCTTAAGAGAATTAGATGAGTCCCAAAGGACAGAAAACACCAAAAAACCATGGAAAAACAAGAAATGTATCAGACACTGCATGAAGCGGTCTAATTGACACCTAAGTAGCTAGAACAAAAACAAATTGCAAAACAGAACAAAAACCACCACGGGAGATGTGTCCATAAATATAGGTGAAGGCCGTTGCCTTCTCTGAAAAACTCAAGAGGAGATCTGAGCTGATGAGAGACATCTTTGGGGTACCAGCTACCAAACAGAAACATACTATAAGACGGAAAACAAAAAGACTCCTCTGGAGCACAAAGACGGCGTCGGAAAAGGTTCTGACAGAACATGAGGCATCGTCGCAGGGATTAGAGAGATCCCAAAGGGGCCAGAGAGACCAAAGAAGTCTCGGGGATGCAGTGAGCTCAAAAGGGAATTGAACAAAGTACAGATGTCCTTAGGGGACCGGGGACCGAACGGAGGCATCCGACATGGCAGAGGGGAAGGCAAGAGTGCTCTGGGGCACAATGAAAGCCCGAGGAAGAGTTGTCTCTGAATAAGAAAGATACAAAGCCTGCTGCAGAACTAAAGGATGGCCGTGGAACGCAAGGACGCTCGCAGGCAGCGTCGTGACGGAAATGGAGGGGCGCTGAGGTGGCCGGAGAGACAGATGGTGCTCGAGGACACAAAGGTACTCGGGAGGGGATTTGAACAGAGCACGGGTGTCGTGAGGGAGACGCTGACCCGCTGGAGGGAAACGAGATGGAGGGGAGGACAAAAAGACTGCTGTGAGGAAGAGGTTCTGACAAACCGAGAGGGGTACAAATTACGCTCCGGAGATAAAAGCGTGCCGAGGAGACCCTCTAAAGCCTCGGGATGAACCGAGAGAAAAGAAAAAAAAAAAAGCATTCATTCATTCATATATTCATTATTATAATAATAATTGTAACAAACAGGAATATAACCAAAAAAAGAAAAAAAAGAAATAAAACCCAAGGGAAAAAAACAGCGATGCACAATGCAATTGCTCACCGCCCGCTGACCGATGCCCCGGCAGCGATCCGCCCCTCGCGGCCAACTCCCCCCAATTTATATACTGAGCGTGACATTCTATGGTATGGAATATCCCTTCGGATATTAGTTCGGGTCAGCTGTCCCGGCTATGCTCCCTCCCAGCTTCTTGTACGCCGCCTGCTTGCTGGCAGAGCACGGGAAATTGAAAAATCCTTGACTTAGGATAAGCGCTACTTAGCGACAACTAAAACATCAGCGTGTTATCGACATTATTCTCACGCTAAATCCAAGACGCAGCACTGTACCAGCTACTAAGAAGAAAATTAACTGTCCCAGACAAAACCGGGACAACGGTTTAAAAGTGATGGGCGTTAGGGAAATAGAGGAAAAACCTAAAAAATAGGGACAGCAAACTAAAACAGATTTAGAAAGAACACTTTAAAAGCGACAGCGCTGTGGAAAGACAAGAAATAATGAAAAGAAAAGACCGCAATACAAAGACAGTGAACGGGATAAAAGTAGAAAAATGTAAAAGCAAAGGGGATTAGGGAAATAAACGGAAAAAATTAAAAAGAAGCGATGGTGAACTAAAACAGAGACGTGGAAAGAAAATCTAAGTAGTGAGGGCACTAAGGAAAGACAAGAAATACTTAAAAATAAAGACAGCAAACGGCATAAAAGTAGAAAGAAAATTTGAAAAGCGACAGGGATTAACAAAATAAGGAACAAAGTTTTAAAAAGAGACAGTGAACTAAAACAGAGATGTAGAAAGAAAATTTAAAAAGCAAGGGTGCTAAGGAAAGACAAGAAATAATTTTTTAAAAACAGCAAAGGGAATAAAATTAGGCATAGAAAGAACATTTGAAAAGTGAGAAGTTTTAGGGAAGTAAAGGGGAAAATTAAAAAATAGGGACAGTGAACTAAAACAGACAGGAAGAAAATCTAAAAAGTGAGGGCACTAAGGAAAGACAAGAAATAATTTTTAAAAAGAGACAGCACACGGAATAAAAGTAGACAGAAAATTTTAAAAGCACTGATGATTAAGGAAATAGGGAAATAATTAAGAAATAGCGATGGAGAACTAAAACAGATGTAGAAAGAAAATTGAAAAGGCGACGGCACTGAGGAAAAACAAGACAAAATAATTTAAAAATAAAGACACTGAACGAGATAAAAGTAGACGGTTTTAAAACCCAAGGGATTAAGAGAGGAAAGAACTAAAAAACAGCAACAGTGAACTAAAATGCAGACATAGAAAATTTAACAAGCGACGGCTTTAAGGAAAGACAAGATTAAATTAAAAAATAAGAATGGGGTACGTGACACAGGAAAGAATTAAAACATATGGATAGGGAGCTTGATAAAAGTAGACATAGAAAGAAAATTGAAGAAGTGACACAGGGTACAGGACAGGCTGGAGAGAATTAGAAAATAAAGACAGTGAACTGGATAAAAGTAGCCATAGAAACAAAATCTAACGTTGACGGAGTAGAGGAAACTAAATAAATGGAGACGTAGAAAGCAAATTTTTAAAGCAAGTGGGTACGGGGCAGAGAGGGAGGAATTAAAAAATAGGGAAGGGGAATTGGACAGAGGGAGACATAGAAAGAAATTTTTTAAAGCGACAGGCTACAAGAAACACAGGAAAGAATTAAAAAATAGGAACAGGGATGAGAATAGAAGGAAACATTGAAAGAAAATTCTAAAAGTGACAGAGTATACCGAAGAAAGGGAGCCAGATACAAGGAGTTGTTGAAAGAGAAATTAAATAGCGATGGGGTACAAGAAATATAGGGAAGAATTAAAAAAAAAATCAAGAAAGGGAGCCAGATAGAGAGAGATGTAGAAGGAATTTTAAAAAGCAACTGAGTACAAGAAACATAGACAAGAATTAAAACATAGGGACAGGGAGATGGATAGAGGACAACGTAGAAAGAAAATCTAAACAGCGATCGGGTCCAAGAAACACACGCATATTAAAAAAACAGGGACAGGGAGATGGATAGAAAGAACCATAATAACAAAATTCTAAAAGCGACAGGGTACAAGAAACACAGGAAATAAAAAATAGGGACAGGGAGATGGACAGAAGGAAAATAGAAAGAAAATTTAAAAAGCGACAGGGTACAGAACAGAGGGAGGAAATAAAAAATAGGGAGAGGCAGCCACAGAGAGGGAAACAGAAAAAAATTAATAGGTGAAGGGGTACAGGGCAGAGTTGACAGAAGAGTATCAAGTTTTGGGGAGCCAGACAGGTAGGTGGGCGGGCAGAGAGGGAGACGGAAGCAGGGACAGGCGGGGATCTGGGGCAGGGCAGCGGAGGCGGACTGGGACACACAGGAGAGAATGCGTGACTTGCCACAGCTCCTGGTGCTGCCAGGAGACCTTCGCCGTTATCATTTCTTTTTTCCCGACTTCTGAAACGCAGACAGAAAGGCCTCGTTTAGAAGGAGCCATTGCTTTATTCGATAGTACGCAGAACCGGGCGCTCGGGGGAAGTTCCCCAAATCGAGTGCAAAGTCAAACATAAAACTTGGGCTATTTATACATCCCATTTCGTACATCCTCTTTTTGTTACACACACGTCACGCTAATCCCTCCTATTTACCGCATTTACATATTGCTAACGTTGCAGAACTACACTGCGCGTGCGCAGGGGTCCCGAGTGGCCGTCTGTGGTCGTTTGGGGAGGTGCCCCCTACTCATTCCGAGACAAAGTTCACATTGAGTTGTTATTTTCATCAAGTAAGCATTCTATCCCTCGTTGACTGAGCATGTCCTTGTGGTTGTTACTTTAAGATAAGTTCTTGTTAAAAAAAAAAGCTCTACCCGTCCCTGCAAATGCTTCGTGTAACTTCTAGCAGTTACAAGATAAAGACAACTACAGGATAATGACTACTAAGGCCTATTTACATAAAGAAATGTTTCACGTACCGTCTAGCAGTTACAAGATAATAATAACTACTAAGGTTTATTTACATACAATTAAAACAGGGGGTATCATCACCACCCCAACACTTCTCTCTCTGCCTCTGCCCCTTCCTCCTCCGCAGTGCCGCCTGCGCAACCCTCGCCCGCTCAGCAGCACGCACCTCGACGCTCCTCATCCGCAAGGCTTCCTCAGTACGTGGCGGCTCGTGCGTGTAGCTGACGGGGGCACCGAGCTCCCAGCACCACGTGCTGGTGGTCCGCTCTGTTGGGGACGGCTCGGAGGGATCCTTCCTCGCTGCAGGGACTGCCTGTTCCTTGCGGGAGGCAGCTGCCTGTGCGGGACCCCCTTGGATTCCCTCCTCAGCCAGTTCCCCTTCCTCAGCTCCCTCAGGCAGCCCCCTCTCCAGCTAGAGCCCCTTCACACAGCAGGGCCAGCCCCATCCTCAGCCTCACTGGCCACACCTGGGGCTGCCCCAGCTCCAGCCCCAGCTGGGGCCCATCGGGAACAGGGGCCGTTGCCAAAGCCCCACAGCACATCACCCCCTGCCCTGCTCCTGTGCGCAGCCAGGAGCTCTGCACCCAGGGGCTGCAAACACAGCCAGGGGCACAGAGGAGGCAGGAGAAGTTTGTTCCTTAAGGCACATAAGAAATCCCGGCAGTGAGCTGGCTACGAGGCTCAGTGCCCAAAGGCAGCGGGACAGAGGGAGAAAAGGGAAGAGAAAAGCAGGAGGAAGGACAGAGGTGTTATTTCTTTTCCCTGACTTCTGAAATGCAGACAGAAAGGCCACATTTAGGAAGGAGACATTGCTTTATTCGATAGTGCGCAGAATCGGACGCTCGGGGGAAGTTCCCCAAATCGACTGCAAAATCAAATATAAAACTTAGCCTATTTATACATCCCATTTCATACATCCTATTACATACGTGTCACGCTAATCCCTCCTATTTACTACATTTACGTATTACTAATGTTGCGAAACTATACTACACGTGAGCGGGAGTTCCGAGTGGTCGTCGGTGCCCCCTACTCATTCCGAGACAAAGTTCACGTTAAGTTGTTATTTTTGTCAAGTAAGCGTTCTATCCCTCGTTGACCGAACACGTCCTCGTGGTTGTTACTTTAGGGTAACTTCCTGTCAAAAAAAGCTCTATCCGTCCTTGCACGTGCTTCACATAACTTCTAGCAGTTACAAGATAACAACTACTAAGGTCTATTTACATGCAATTAGAACAGCTGGTATCAGAGGGACATAGAGGTGTGGGACAGGGAAGCCAGAAAATGGGATGCTGCAAACAAGAGAGGGACGGGGAACAGGACAATGATGTAGACAGAGGAGAGCGGAGAGATTGCGCAACCAACCGGGGACAGAGAGATGGAGGAATAAATAAGAGAGACAGGGATGAGGGGAGGGAGGCAGAAGGGACCAGCGGGACAACAGCACAGAGAAAAGACAAGGGACGGGGAAAATTCTATAGCGATAGGGGAAAAGAAACATAGGCGAGAAATAAAAGAGAGAAACAGGGAGCCGGATAGAGGTAGACGTAGAAAGAACATTTTGAAAAGCGACGGGGTACAAGAAACATAGGCAAGAACTAACAAATAGGCACAGGGAGATGGAGAAAGAAAATGTAAAAAGTGATAGGTTGCGGGACAGAGGGAAGAATTAAGAAATAAAGACAAGGAGATGGATAGAGAGACATATGAAGAAAACCTGAAAAGCAACGGACTACAAGAAACACAGGCAAGGAGTTAAAATTAGGTCAGGGAGACAGAGGGAAAGGTAGCAAGAAAATCTGACAGGTGACTGGGTTCAAGAAACACAGGCAAGAATTTAAAAAAATAGGGATGGAGAGGTAGGAAAAAAGTTTCAAAAGCGATGGGCTACAAGAAACATAGGCAAGAATTAAAAAATAGGCACAGCGAGCCCGATAGAAGGAAATTGGTGGGGTGACCTTGGCTGCCCACCGAGCCGTTCTATCGCTCCCCCTTCCCAACAAGACGGGGAGACGATACAACAAAAAAGCTTGTGGGTCGAGATAAGGACAAAGAGAGCGCTCACCAATTACTGTCACAGGCAAAACAGACTCGACTTGGGGAAATTAATTTATTGTCGATCAAAATCAGAGTAGGATACTGAGATATAAGAACAAATCTAAAAAACACCTTCCCCTCCCCCCCCCTTTTTTTCCTGGGCTCATCTTCACTCCTGACTTCTCCACCTCCTCCCCCCGCGCAGCGCAGGGGGACGGGGAGCGGGGGTTGCGGTCAGTTCATCCCATGTTGTCTCTGCCGCTCCTTCCTCCTCACGCTCTTCTTCTGCTCCAGTGTGGGGTCCCTCCCACAGGGTCACAGGTGCTGCCAGCAACCCTGCTCCAGCATGGGCTCCTCTCCACGGGGCCACAGCTGCTGACAGGAGCCTGCTCCAGCATGGGCTTTCCACGGGGTCACAGCTTCCTTCAGGCACATCCACCTGCTCCAATGTGGGGTCCGCCACGGGCTGCAGGTGGATGTCTGCTCCACCGTGGACCTCCGTGGACTGCAGGGGGACACCCTGCCTCGCCGTGGTCTTCACCACAGGCTGCAGGGGAACCTCTGCCCTGGTGCCTGGAGCACCGCCTCCCTCTCCTTCTTCACTGACCTGGGTGAACAGCAGGGCTGTTTCACACTCGCATTTTCTCTATTACAGCTTCTGCGCAGCATTTTTTAGCCCTTCTTAAATATGTCATCACAGAGGCGCTACCAGCGTTGCTGATGGGCTCAGCTTTGACCGGCCACAAATCCGTCTTGGAGCTGGCTGGAACTGGCTGTGCCCAACACGGGGGCAACTCCTGGTGTCTTCTCACAGAAGCCAACCCTGCAGCCCCTGCCCTCCCCCACCCCAGCTAACAAAACCTTGCTGCGTAAAGCCGATACAGCAGCGATCGGCTACAGGGCAGAGAGGGAGGCAGAGGGGAAAAAAAACATAGCGATGGGCTACAGGCCAGAGAAGAGGAAGGGACAGGGAACCAGACTGAGAGAGATGGAGAAAAACAAAGACTAGTGATGGCCCACAGGGCAGAGAGGGAGGAATTAAAAAGGGGGACAGTGAGGTGGACAGAGGGAGACTGAGGTTTTTGGTTGGTTGGTTGGGTTTTTTCAAAACAATGAGCTAAAGAAGAGAGACAGAGGAATTAAAGAATAGGGACAGGGAGCCAGACAGAGAGAGAACAATGAAGACAAAAATGGGCTATGGGACAGAGAGGGAAGACATTAAAACATTGGGACAGGGACCTGGAACAAGAGAATATAAGCAAGAAAAAGCGTATCTAGAATACAGGGCAGAGAGAGAGGAATTTAGAAATAGGGACACGGAGCCAGACAGAGAGAATTGCGGGGCGGGCATTGTGAAGGGCTAAAGGGCAGACGGGGAGGAATTAAAAAGAATTGGGATAGGAAGACAGATACATAGATGGAGAAAGACAAAAATAGCGATGGGCTGCAGGACAGAGACAGAGGATGAAAAAAAGAGGGACAGGGAACACGACAGAAGCACGTAGAGAGAAAAAGAACGTGGAGAGGCAGAACCACAGAGAAAGAGGGGGACTCGGGAGAATGAGAGAGGGAGAGGTACAGGGAAGTGGAAAAAATGACAGCAGCGAGAGAAATAGAAGGGAGGGGACCGGGATGCAGAAGGGCGACACAGCCCCAAGGGTCCAGGACTCACCGCAACTCCCGCTGTCAGAGGTGCTGGGAGAATTTGACAGTGTGGACGCGTCTTTCTCTGTCTCCCTTTCTCTCCGCCTCCTTTCCTCCTCTGTAGCTCCAGTCACTTGACTGTCATCCACCTAGAAGAATAGATTGGTGTCTTACAGCTCTTACAGTATGAGGCTTCCCAGATACGTAGCCTCACACGCGCACACGCTGCATGGCCGTACTGTGCTTTTGGTTACGCATACAGACCCTGCCGCGCACGTTGGCGATCGGATCTGCTGAGGACTACGCTGAGAGGGATCCTTCCTCCCCCAGAGAGGCAGGCTGTCTCCTGTCTGCAGCTGGAGGCTGCTGCCGGCTGGATCCCTTTTATTTTATTCTTCAGCCGCTTTACCTTTTTCTGGCCTCTCCAGCTTCAGCCACGGCAGCTCCTGTCCACAGCCAGTAAGCGCTCCAGCTGTCCCTGTTCGCCCATGCCGCTAGGAGAATGAGGCCAAAGGCAACCCACCCAAACCTGAGCCAGATGCAGTCCACAACGTCCCCGCAGAGGAACCCACAACTGAGGCCTCAGCGCTGCCTCTGGGAGAGGGAAAGAGCAAGCAACTGTTATCCACAGGGATGACTGTGGCTCCCTCAGGCAGGAACCCCTCCTTCCGCAGGAGCTTCTGGAGACGCCGCTCTTTCCCCGAACTGATGCTAACGGCACCTGCATTTATGAAGAATAAAGCATATTCAAGGGGCGGCTTGCTGCCGTGAGGACAGGGTTTGGGAGCAGCCTGTGGCTACGGGACAGGCTTCAGGAGAGGTGCTGGAGCTGGCGGCAGCTGCATGGGATGAGCGGGGCTGGAGGAGTTTTGTTGAGTTGGGGAGGCACCCAGTGCCTTTTCCAGGGGGTGGGAAGGCCTCCAGGTACCCAGAGGGTGGGGGCATCCATCTCCTGCCCCTCTTCCTGCTTCCTCTCCACCAGCTCTCAGAAAATCCCTGGGAACTGCCCTGATGGGGCCTGACTCCAAGTGATCTGCAGCCTGTTGCACCGGTGGGTTGGAAACATCCTTGCAGCTTGTTGGCACTCTCAGGCAGGCATGTCCCAGCAGCACCATCCCCTGGGGCTGCAGCCCTGTGATACAGAGGGGCCATCACCATCAGCCTCACTGGCCCCCCCGGGGCTCCTCCAGCCCACAGCTGCAGCCATGGCCCCTTACACCCGCTAGGTAACCTGCTCCCCAGGACTCTGTGACAGCCACTCACCAAGTACAAAGGGCTACAAACACAGCCATGAGTGCAAATGAGACAGTGAGTGTTTATTCGTTAATGTCTGTAAGTCCCGGGAGTAAGTCCGCTAGCAGCAGATACAGAGAACAAAAATACAGCGATGGGGAGCAGGACAGAGGAACAGAAAGAGAAAAATAAAATGAGGGAGAAGGACTGAGGAGCAAAGAAAGAAACAGGTACAGGGGAAAGGCCAGTGAGATGGAGAAATCAATAAAAAAAGGGAAGAGGAGCCCTGCAGGGACATGGCAGAAGAAAAACAGCGTCAGGGAGCAGGACAGAGGGAAAGAGAGAGAAAATGATGAGCAGGGAGCAGAACAGATGGATCGCGAGCGAAATGGAATGAGAGGAATAAAGAAGTTGGGAGGGAGAGAAAGAGACGGGGAACAAGCCAGAGGGATTGAGGAGGAAAAAAGACACACAGAGACGAGGACAAAGAGATGGAGACAGATAAAACAGGGATGGACTGCAGGATGAGAAAAAAGGCCAGGGATCAGGACAGAGGGGAATAATGGGACAGCGAGCTGGGCAGGGGGATACAGTGAGAAATGATGAGGCAGGCAGTGTTATGCAGATATACAAGCAAAAAGGGGGACGATGGAGGACAGAAAAGATAAGAGAAAATGGACAGGGAGCGGGGCAGAAACGGAGAAACATCCAGAGACGGCGGGTGCAGGCAGCACCCACGGGTCCGGTGGCAGAGTAGCTCGGGGGCGGTGGGGGACTCACGTGGTGAAAAATTCACATGAGTCATAAGGCACCCACGGGGCTGGGGGGGCAGGCATGATCCACCCACGGACACGGGGCTGCGGGGGGGGCCACCCACGGACACGGGGGCCGGGGGGGGGGGTGGGGCGCGAGCCACCCATGGACACGGGGGCCCAAAGACCGGGGGGGGTGTGGGAGGCACCCACGGACACAGGGGCCGGGGGGAGGGGGGGGGGGGAGGCACCCACGGACACGGGGGCCGGGGGGAGGGGGGGGGGGAGGCACCCACGGACACGGGGGCCGGGGGGGCGGGAGGCACCCACGGACACGGGGGCCGCGGGGGTGGGGGTGCGGGCGGGAGCCACCCACGGACACGGGGGCCGCGGGGGTGGGGGGTGCGGGCGGGAGCCACCCACGGACACGGGGGCCGGGGGGAGGGGGGCGGAGGCACCCACGAACACGGGGGCCGGGGGGGGGGGCGGGAGGCACCCACGGACACGGGGGCCGGGGGGGGGGCAGGAGCTACCCACGGACACGGGGGCCCAAAGACCGGGGGGGGGGGCGGGAGGCACCCACGGACATGGGGGCCGGGGGGGGGGGGGGGGGTCGGGAGGCACCCACGGACACGGGGGCCGGGGTGGAGGATGGGGGTCGGGAGCCACCTACGGACACGGGGGCTGGGGGACGGGAGCCACCTACGGACACGGGGGGCGGGGCGGGTGGGAGGCACCCACGGACATGGGGGCCGGGAGCCACCCACGGACACGCATGGGATTGACCTACACCAGGGGGTCCACCTGGGATAATCCACAACAGATAACTCACCTGGGATGATCCGCAACAGATAATCCAGAATATCTATTGAGACACATACATATTTGCACTTACCTCTGTTTCCACATATTAGAGAGATTATCATGTTTAGACATAGACATGTTATCTCTACTGACACACGTCTCTATTTCCACATATTAGATAGAATATCTATTAGACATAGAGATACTATCTCTACTTACACATACCTCTATTTCCACTTAGTATATAGAATATCTCTTTAGACTGACGTATTATCTCTATTTACACTGACCTATTTCCATTAATCATATAGAATATCTATTTAGACTATTTATCTTTCGAGCTATTAGGTATTTTGACACTTTAGCATCTTTTCAGACTTCTCCGCTTAGACTTACTAAGCGTTACATAGTGTAGTGGAGATAGCTCTACCTAGTCAGACTTTTTTCTGTTTTAAATTCCTTCATGTAAGAAAGCAAAAAAAGATATATTTTATAAGTCCTTTATTTTTGAATTTATATATACACGAGCTATTTTTCTATTTTAAAAGCCTACATATATATCCCTAGTTAGAATTTTTTTATACTCTGTAATCCTTTATATGATAGAGTAGATACAGGTTTTTATTTTGAAATCCTTTAAATATCTATAAAACAATATCGGCTTTCAATATATATGAAAATGAGATCTTTTTCTCTATTATTTCAAACACCTCACACCCATATTTACAGTTTTCAGTATTTTTTAAACCCCCCATCCATGAATCTTCAGGCAGTTTTGGGCTGTGGCCCCCCCGTCCACCACTCACCTGCCCCTCTGCCAAGGCAACGCCTCCCCCGGTGACAGTGGTGCCCCAAATGACATCATCACCTCCCCAGGCCCCCCCAGTCCTCCCCTTTTCATTCCCCCCCAAAAAGGCACAAGGTTTCCCCCTCGGTTCCCACGCTGGGAGGGGCTCCGCAGGGCAACAAACGTCCCCGGTCCCCCTTGGCCGCGAACTGCTCCCCCCCCTCCCAGACAGCCCTTGCTGCCGCAGGTGGGGGGCACCCGCTGCAGAGAGAGCCCGGAGCCTCCAGGCACAGGGCGGGAGCCACCCACGGACACGGGGCCGGCGGGAGCCACCCACGGACACGGGGGCCGGCGGGTGAGGGGGGGGGGGGGGGGGGGGGGGGGGGGGGGGGGGGGGGGCGGGAGCCACCCACGGACACGGGGGCGGGGGGGGGGGGGGGGGGGGGGGGGGGGGGGGGGGGGGGGGGGGCGGGAGCCACCCACGGACACGGGGGGGGGGGGGGGGGGGGGGGGGGCGGGAGCCACCCACGGACACGGGGGCCGGGGGGGGGGGGGGGGGGCGGGAGCCACCCACGGACACGGGGGCCGGGGCGGGGGGGGGGGGGCGGGAGCCACCCACGGACACGGGGGCCGGGGGGGGGGGGGGGGGGGGGGGGGGGGGGGGGGGGGGGCGGGAGCCACCCACGGACACGGGGGCCGGGGGGGGGGGCAGGGGGGCGGGAGCCACCCACGGACACGGGGGCCGGGCGGGGGGGCAGGGGGCGGGAGCCACCCACGGACACGGGGCCGGGCGGGGGGGCAGGGGGGCGGAGCCACCCACGGACACGGGGGCCGGGGCGGGGGGGCAGGGGGCGGGAGCCACCCACGGACACGGGGCCGGGGCGGGGGGGGCAGGGGCGGGAGCCACCCACGGACACGGGGGCCGGGGCGGGGGGGCAGGGGGCGGGAGCCACCCACGGACACGGGGCCGGGGCGGGGGGCAGGGGGCGGGAGCCACCCACGGACACGGGGCCGGGGCGGGGGGGCAGGGGGCGGGAGCCACCCACGGACACGGGGGCCGGGGCGGGGGCAGGGGGGCGGGAGCCACCCACGGACACGGGGGCCGGGCGGGGCAGGGGGGCGGGAGCCACCCACGGACACGGGGCCGGGGCGGGGGGGCAGGGGCGGGAGCCACCCACGGACACGGGGGCCGGGGGGGGGGCAGGGGGGGGGAGCCACCCACGGACACGGGGCCGGGGGGGGGGGGGGGGGAAGCCACCCACGGACACGGGGGCCGGGGGGGGGGGGACATGCTTTGGAGGGTGGTCCCCCGGAACAGTTGCAGCTCCCTCAGCCCCTCTCTTGCAGGCTGGCAACTGCTGCCGCGGGAGGCGGGGCAGGGGGCGGCGGGCGGGGGCGGCGGGGCAGGGGGCGGCGTGCCCGAGCACGGTGCCACCTCCCTTGCTCAGGCTCTGCTCTGGGATGTTTCCCCTCCGTTCCCACGCTGGGAGGGGCTCCCCAGGGCAACAAACGCCCCCGGTCCCTCTCGGCCCCGGACTCTCCCCCCCACACGGCCCTTGCTGCCGCACCTGCGGGGCACCCGCTGCAGAGAGAGCCCGGAGCCTCCAGGCACAGGGCCGGCCCCTTACGGTGAGTCTTCTTAGCCACCGGCAGGCAACGCTGGGCTGGGGGGGGATCTGCTGAGCATCACGAGATGCTTACACCACCGCATCTGAAAAACACAGCACATTAAAATAACACGTCCTGCTTGTCTGGTTGACAAAACTGGAAATGAAGCGTAAAACTTTCAAGAGTAAAATGGAAAATAAAGAATAAATCTCAGTAATTCACTTCATACTAAACAGGTGTGCGTATGTTTATACACATCCAATAACAATACCTGTACTAGAAAAGTATTTGGTTTTCCTTTTGCATTAGTTTAACTTGCATAGCTGTGAATTGATACCATCAAATTACCTGTCTCCAACATACACAGCTACAATTTGACTAGAGGGTTTTTTGTGTTACATAGTTAGGATGGACATCTGGCCAGCCGCACTGCCCACGAGAGATGCTACCGAACTGCCAGGGAAATGCACCATTGAAAGCCAGACAGAAATAAAGGACTTCAGAGCACTCCGTCAAAATATCAGGGGGAAAACCCCATAACATTCAGTTGCCTGTCTTTTTCAAGATTTAGACAAAATACCTAACTGCTTAAGTACACCTAATAAATTAGATGCTATAGCTATTCGGCAGTTACCCTTTAAACAATGCAAGTTAATTTGCGAATTATACAATTTAATTTTTTTTAAAGTTTCATTTATGACAGAAAAACCAGTGAGATAGAAGTAAAACCATATAGGGGATCTTCTGAAAAAAAGGGGGGGGGGGGGGGGATGGGATCAAATCCCAGTGCCGCAATAAGGCTACCAAAAAGGACTGGCAGATTTGCTAATGCTCTTGGCTGTATTGAAGCACACAGAGGAACATGTTTTTATAATGTCTCAACCGTTACAACTGAGAAACCAAAGACCAGCGACGCCATCGACTTTTGGAAGACATGTTGCTGTGCTTGGGTCTTTGGAAGGAAGTAAATTTTTTTTTTTCCCCTCTCTCTCTCTCTTTTTTTTTTTTTTTTTTTTTTTTTTTTAAGAGAGTGAACAGTCTTGCTGCTGGTGACTTCTACTGCCAATTACATCATCTCTGAAGATCCGCTCTGATGGGAAGCTCAATAAAATGCAACTTCTTTGAATGAGAAAGATTTCCGCTTGTCGTGGTTTAACCCCAGTCAGCAGCCAAGCACCACGCAGCCGCACCCTCACTCCCCGACCCTGCTCCCGGTGGGATGGGGAGGAGAATCACGAAAGAAGGCAGAACTCGTGGGTTGAGATAAGAACACTTTCATAACTAAACTAAAATATAATACTAACAATAATAATGAAATATAATAATCATAGGAATGAAAAGGAATATAACAAAAAAAAAAAAGGGGGGGGGTGGGGAGGAGGAAAGAAAACCAGTGATGCACAATGCAATTGCTCACCACCCGCTGACCGATGCCAGAGCTGCGATCCGCGCCTCCCGGCCAAATCCCCCCCTGTTTCTATACTGGGCATGACGTTCCATGGTATGGAACACCCCTTTGGCTAGTTCAGGTCAGCTGCCCCGGCCATGCTCCCTCCCAGCTTCTTGCACACCTGCTTGCTGGCAGAGCATGGGAAACTGAAAAGTCCTTGGCTTAAGATAAGCGCTACTTAGCAACACCGATTCCCATATCCTGCTCCTTTACCTTGGCCGCTCGACCGCCCTGCCTCTGCTGTTTACAGGTTGCCACGTTGAGGCTCGGGTACCACCTGCGGGACACAAACAACAAGGGACGCTTCTAACTTCACCAACACTATGACACCTGAAAAATAACTGCTACTTCAGCCCGCTAGTCATTGCTCACCTTGCACGAGTCACCTCTGGTGCCGATATCCCACTTCACACGTTCAAAATAAAACAAATAACCCAAAACCTGTAAGCTAGTCATACAGTCATGAATCACATCTTCCCTCCGACACCACGCGCCAAACTACCTTCTTTTGGCGCCCTGCTCGTCTCTCCTCTGTCGCCCGCTGCTGTGCGGCTTGTCCCTCTGCATCTGAAAAAGTAATATCAAACAAGTCACCCTGATGCCGAGGGATGGCTGAACAATTCCAGAGGTCTTGTTTCCATTTAGGAATACCATCTACAGTCCAACGACAGCCTGCCATTTAAAAATAGACCAAACTTTAAGCCCCACACATACAAGCCTTCACACCTTCGAGATTCGATCTGCTTCGCTACCGCTGAACAGCCCCTCCCTGATGGCTCCGATCATCCCCATGGACAGTATTGAAATGACCATCCACACAACCTGCCGACGGCTACTCGATCCAAGATGGCTGTACCACCGTTGCCTCAACGGTCGAGGCATATCAACTTCTTAACCATAGACTCTTATTTCTGTTCCACCTACCCAGATCCACACCACTGGGCAGAGCAGCTCCAAGCCACACACATGCAGAGACCAAGAGTACACAGAACACTACAAACAATGCGACTCAAAGATGCAAGAAAACTCTCGGCAAGAAGAATGACTCCCAGACGGGAGATGCTGTTGGGCAAGAAGACCTAAGGGGCCGCAACAGTGAGATGAGGAGACTCTACGGCAACCCCAGAAAAGAGTTGAAAGTAATGGCCCGTTACAAGAAGTTACTGTCAAAACTGAGATGATGGATACACAAGCAGCCTGGCTTCAAGACCTAAGAATGTAAGGATGCAGGGAAGAAGTCTCAGTCCGTGAAAACAGACTTAGAGAGCAGAGCTGCTGACACAGCCTGGAATGACGCCGCAAAAGAGGAGCGACCGGAAACTTCCGAGATGCAAGACCGATCCAAGCTTTAAGCTTGTAACGCCAAAAAAGAACACTCGATTGGAACAATGCCGATGAGTATTGGCATTTGAGACCCTAGAGATGCCGCCCAAGATGCATGCCACGCTCCTTGAGCACAAAGAGCAATGATGACATCGAGACCCGAGGAAGGTCTAAGACACAGAAGACAGACCACACAAACTACACAACACAAATACGCAGGCTGGAGCTGCCCTGCCCGGCACACGCTAGTGTTGTGCTGAAAAGTAACCCGCTCACTTTACCTGGACAGCCCTCTCCCCTACACCAACTTTAAAATCCCTCCCTGCAATTCCCAACCTTGTCCCCTCCTCCCAGCCCCTCCCCAGACCCGGTCCTTCGACTTAGCTTTCAGAGAGCCAGGGGTTTGAATCCATCCTCAACAAAAACCACATCGGCTAACTGGGATGTTCCTGCAGTCACCAGGTTCCTCTTCATCATCTGCAATAAAAAACCCACCCCAAACAGCGAAGGCAGTAAGCATCACACCGGTCAACGCTGACCTCTTCCACAACTGCCCCCTCCTCAGAAGGGCCATGGCGTTCCGCTCACCTCCTCATTCCAGAGTCAGACGCCGTGGCCGTCGTCGCTTGCGGTACCTAAGATACCGAGACACACAAAATTACCATTGCTCTTGTGAGAAGTCACCAGCCCCACAGTCCTCCTCGCTGCCACCCCAGCTCACCTCAAACGCTCATCCAGTTCCAAAGGCGGCCCGCACGGCACCTGCAAAACCAAAGAGAAATGCTTACTAAGTTGCCATATAATACTTTGCTATTGGGCACCAACCTGGCCGACAACCGCCTTTGCCTTCTCGGACCGCTCATCAGCACGCGGCTTCGCCCCTCCGAGGCTACGTGTGGCACCTGAAAAAACCAAATCAAAAGACACATGCTGAGACACTGCCCGAAACCGCAGCCCACCCGCGCCGATTCCCATCTCCCGCTCCTTTACCTCGGCCGCTCGCCCGCCCTGCCTCTGCCGCTTACAGGTCGCCACGTTGAGGCTCGGGTACCACCTGTAAGACACAAACAACAAGGGATGCTTACAACTTCACCAACGGTACGGCACCTGAAAAATAACCGCTACTTCAGCCCACTAGGCGTGGCTCACCTTGCCCGAGTCAGCTCCGGTGCAGATATGCTGCTTTGCTCATCGCTTCACACCCTCAAAATAAAATAAAATAAAAAAATAAATAAAAGAACCCACACAAAAAACCACACCCCCACAAACCATAACATAGACATATAGCCACCAGTCGCATCTTCCCTCAGAGTTCACACGCCGACCGACCCACCTTCTTACGGCGCTCCGCTCGCCTCTCCTCCGTTGCCCTTTGACGCACAGCTCGTCCTTCTGCATCTGCAAAAGCAATATTGAACAAGTCACCCGGACGCAGAGCGATACCTTAACAATTGAAGGTCTTGATTCCATTTAGGTATACCATCTAGATTCTCACTACAGCCTGCCATTAAAAAAAAAAATCTGGTCGTCCCCTGTGTCTCTGCATAGCGCTACAGAAATAACTCGCCTTGCCTGCTACATATACGGCTCCTTGCTCTGAAATGGCCTGTACACCCTTGGCCCACAAAGTCTAGGCTTATCAATGTGTTAGCCTTAGAATCTTATTGTTGTTGTTCTGCTGACTATCACCGCTATGCCCCCAGGCAGAGCAGCTCCAACCCAGACACAAGCATGCACAGACCAACACTGCACACAAACAAGACAAACGGCATGACCCAGAGACATAAAAAAGCTCTCTAAGAAGAATGACTCCTGGATGAGAGAGGTCATCGGGCGAGAAGACCTAGGAGGCCGTGAAGAAGAATCTATGGCAGCCCAAAAAGAATCAAACGCTGTGGCCCGTGGCAAAAAGATACGGCCACAACGGAAATGAAGCGCGCGCAAGCAGACTTGCTTAAAGACCTAGAGAACGTAGGGATGCAGGGAAGAAGTCCCAGAAAAGGTGTCCGTGAAAACAGACCGCTCAAGATCAGAGATGCTGACGCAGCCTGGAACGCCACCGCAAAAGGGGACTGACCGGAAGCTCCCACGACGCAAGACCTATCCACGCTTTAAGCTTGTCACGCAAGAAAAGAAGCACCCGATCGGCACTATGCCAATCGGCACAGGCACTTGAGACCCTAGGGACGGCGCCTGAGGCGCGTGCTGCGCTCCTTGAGCGCAAAGAGCGATGAGGACATCGAGACCCGAGGAAGGTCTAAGACACAGAAGACAGACTACACAAACACCACAACAACACAGACAAAGGCTGGAACTGCCCTGCCCGGCACAAGATAGCGTCTGCCAAAGAGTAACCCGCTTCCCCTTACCTGCCCAAAGGGAACTGTTCCTGGACAGCCCTCTCCCCTACACTAACTTTAAAACCCCTCCCTGCAGTTCCCAGCCTCGTCCCCTCCCCACAGGGCCCCCTCCCAAACACCAGTCCCTCAACTTAGCTTTCAGAGGGCCAGCGGTCTGAATCCATCCTCAACAAAAAACACATCAGCAAACCAGGACATTCCTGCAGTCGCCACGTTCCTCTTTCATCATCTGCAAAAGAACCAGTGCCAGCAGTAAGCATGGTGCCAGTCAACACAGACCTCTTCCACAACACCCTCCTCTTCAACAGGAATGTGGCCTTCTGCTCACCTGCTCTGCAGGAATTCCAGTCTCGGACGCTGCGGCCGTCATCGCTCGTGGTACCTAAGACACCAAAAGACAGAAGACTACCATTGCGCTTGGGAGAAGTCACCGGCCCCGTGCTCCTCCTCGCTACTACCCCAGCTCACCTCAAATGCTCATCCAGTTCCAAAGGCTGCCTGCAGGGCGCCTGCAAAACCAAAGAAAAATGCTTAACCGAGTTGCCATATAGTACTTTGCATTAGACGCTGACCCGGCCAACAGCCACCTCTCATTCTAGAGCCGCTCATCACCATGCAGCTTCACCCCTCCGAGTCCACTTGCGGCACCTGAAAAAAAAACCTCATCTGACATTCAGCCCCGCATATTGAGACGCAGAGGCCCGGACGGTTTACGCCACGTCTCTTGCAACTCTGTTGTACCTCCCGTCGGCTGCCGGGACACTAAAACAGAACAGACCTCATCAACATCCAAATCCAACTGCAAAACCCATCTGAGAAAGGCTGACGAACCCTCCTCCCTTTCCCAGCCATCCCCCAGTCTCAAAACTTTACAAACCCCTTCTCCTCTCCTGAACTGTCTGGGAAGGAACCCCACTGCTTCCCGACAGCTCCTGCCCTGTATTTGCACCCCTGAACGCCCCGCATCGGCCGCGCCTCAGGAGCTGCTCTTCTCAGCCGCACCCTGCATTCTGCGGCCACCTCCTATCTTACACCTTCCCACTGACTCTGGGCTTCGCTACAAGCCCACAACACAAGTGAAGTCCCAATGCTTATAATCCTCAAGAGGCCTGCCGCAAGCTGCAAAGGTTCTAGGGACAACACGGTTCTCTGTGGGCAATCGGGAAAGGCAATGAGCGGGCCCATACCCTGAAAGATGCCACGCCTTGTGTCCCTACCGCTTTCCTTGAAAAATGCCAAAACTCCATCCACAGGTGCATACAAGATGCTCACCCTAACACCTGCTAGATGATCTCACCATCAATCTTATTAAGAGAGATGATATCACCAACTCACACAGTACACACCAAACCGATGAAGAAAACAAGGTTCCATCTTCAATAAAGTCAAGAAATCCAGGAAAACGCAAGGCACCTAGAATTAAAAAAACCAACATACTATTAAACCATCTTGCCACCCCTGAACACTCGATACAAAATTACTGACCAAAAAAAACCCAAACCCTGCAGACAAGCGTACTTTCTACTATATATGCTGCTGAACTTTGGCTGGTCCCAATGCTCTTACCTCAAACAGACACCTCCGCCCCTCTAAATGTCAAAACCCATCTGCCCAAACAGCTTAAACAGCTCAAAAGCTGCAAAGGACTGAAGGAACAGCAGAGCACCGACACCACAGAAGCCCAGGAACAGAATGAGCTCCTGGAGCAGAGGCTGTGGCTTATATACCCCGGGCCCCGCCCACCACCCTTCCCACAATCCCCTGGGAAAGGGGCGGGGCCAACCACCAGACAACATGGAGGCAGCCAGAGGAGCAGCAGGGAGTTTTCTCATCTGCCTTCAGTTTACGGCGTGCAAAGCGCTGAGCAGAGAAAGCGACCCTTACTGAAAATGACGATACCTGCTCTTTTACTGCAACTCTGTCTACATTGCATCAGCAATGTGACCGGGTAGGGAATTAGACTTAATTTTTCTGGAGCATAGATAGATGTCCTACTAAGCTCTGTAAGAAAGTAGTTCGTTAAATGTAACAACAATATTGTTATCAAAATGATGTGCTTTAGTTTCCTATTAAAAAAAACCAAAAATGCTATGGGATTACACTTCGTTCTAGCAAGACCCCGCATACTACCTAAATTCTACCAGAACTGCCTTCTGGATAGGACCGAATGACAAAACAGAATTAGATCACGTAAGAATCCCTTCTCAACAATATCTCCGGTTGCAAAGTACATT
>NW_026114065.1:18817-39731 GCF_018139145.2 Gymnogyps californianus | reverse complement strand
ACAGCGAGCTGGGCAGGGGGATACAGTGAGAAATGATGAGGCAGGCAGTGTTATGCAGATATACAAGCAAAAAGGGGGACGATGGAGGACAGAAAAGATAAGAGAAAATGGACAGGGAGCGGGGCAGAAACGGAGAAACATCCAGAGACGGCGGGTGCAGGCAGCACCCACGGGTCCGGTGGCAGAGTAGCTCGGGGGCGGTGGGGGACTCACGTGGTGAAAAATTCACATGAGTCATAAGGCACCCACGGGGCTGGGGGGGCAGGCATGATCCACCCACGGACACGGGGCTGCGGGGGGGCCACCCACGGACACGGGGGCCGGGGGGGGGGGTGGGGCGCGAGCCACCCATGGACACGGGGGCCCAAAGACCGGGGGGGGTGTGGGAGGCACCCACGGACACAGGGGCCGGGGGGAGGGGGGGGAGGGGGGGGGGGGGGGGGGGGAGGCACCCACGGACACGGGGGCCGGGGGGGGGGGGGGGGGAGGCACCCACGGACACGGGGCCGGGGGGGGGGCGGGAGCACCCACGGACACGGGGCCGCGGGGGTGGGGGGTGCGGGCGGGAGCCACCCACGGACACGGGGGCCGGGGGGGGGGGGGGGCGGAGCCACCCACGGACACGGGGGCCGGGGGGAGGGGGGCACGAGCACCCACGAACACGGGGCCGGGGGGGGTGGGGCGGGAGGCACCCACGGACACGGGGGCCGGGGGGGGGGGGGGCAGGAGCTACCCACGGACACGGGGGCCCAAAGACCGGGGGGGGGGGGCGGGAGGCACCCACGGACATGGGGGCCGGGGGGGGGGGGGGGGGGGTCGGGAGGCACCCACGGACACGGGGGCCGGGGTGGAGGATGGGGGTCGGGAGCCACCTACGGACACGGGGGCTGGGGGACGGGAGCCACCTACGGACACGGGGGGCGGGGCGGGTGGGAGGCACCCACGGACATGGGGGCCGGGAGCCACCCACGGACACGCATGGGATTGACCTACACCAGGGGGTCCACCTGGGATAATCCACAACAGATAACTCACCTGGGATGATCCGCAACAGATAATCCAGAATATCTATTGAGACACATACATATTTGCACTTACCTCTGTTTCCACATATTAGAGAGATTATCATGTTTAGACATAGACATGTTATCTCTACTGACACACGTCTCTATTTCCACATATTAGATAGAATATCTATTAGACATAGAGATACTATCTCTACTTACACATACCTCTATTTCCACTTAGTATATAGAATATCTCTTTAGACTGACGTATTATCTCTATTTACACTGACCTATTTCCATTAATCATATAGAATATCTATTTAGACTATTTATCTTTCGAGCTATTAGGTATTTTGACACTTTAGCATCTTTTCAGACTTCTCCGCTTAGACTTACTAAGCGTTACATAGTGTAGTGGAGATAGCTCTACCTAGTCAGACTTTTTTCTGTTTTAAATTCCTTCATGTAAGAAAGCAAAAAAAGATATATTTTATAAGTCCTTTATTTTTGAATTTATATATACACGAGCTATTTTTCTATTTTAAAAGCCTACATATATATCCCTAGTTAGAATTTTTTTATACTCTGTAATCCTTTATATGATAGAGTAGATACAGGTTTTTATTTTGAAATCCTTTAAATATCTATAAAACAATATCGGCTTTCAATATATATGAAAATGAGATCTTTTTCTCTATTATTTCAAACACCTCACACCCATATTTACAGTTTTCAGTATTTTTTAAACCCCCCATCCATGAATCTTCAGGCAGTTTTGGGCTGTGGCCCCCCGTCCACCACTCACCTGCCCCTCTGCCAAGGCAACGCCTCCCCCGGTGACAGTGGTGCCCCAAATGACATCATCACCTCCCCAGGCCCCCCCAGTCCTCCCCTTTTCATTCCCCCCCAAAAGGCACAAGGTTTCCCCCTCGGTTCCCACGCTGGGAGGGGCTCCGCAGGGCAACAAACGTCCCCGGTCCCCCTTGGCCGCGAACTGCTCCCCCCCCTCCCAGACAGCCCTTGCTGCCGCAGGTGGGGGGCACCCGCTGCAGAGAGAGCCCGGAGCCTCCAGGCACAGGGCGGGAGCCACCCACGGACACGGGGGCCGGCGGGAGCCACCCACGGACACGGGGGCCGGCGGGTGAGGGGGGGGGGCGGGAGCCACCCACGGACACGGGGGCCGGCGGGTGAGGGGGGGGGGCGGGAGCCACCCACGGACACGGGGGCCGGGGGGGGGGGGGGGGGGGGGGGGGGGGGGGGGGGGGGGGGGCGGGGGGGGGGGGGCGGGAGCCACCCACGGACACGGGGGCCGGGCGGGGGGGGGGGGCGGGAGCCACCCACGGACACGGGGGCCGGGGGGGGGGGGGCAGGGGGGCGGGAGCCACCCACGGACACGGGGGCCGGGGCGGGGGGGGGGGGCGGGAGCCACCCACGGACACGGGGGCCGGGGGGGGGGGGGGGGGGGGGGGGGGGGGGGGGGGGCGGGAGCCACCCACGGACACGGGGGCCGGGGGGGGGGGGCAGGGGGCGGGAGCCACCCACGGACACGGGGGCCGGGGGGGGGGGGCAGGGGGGCGGGAGCCACCCACGGACACGGGGGCCGGGGGGGGGGGGGCAGGGGGGCGGGAGCCACCCACGGACACGGGGGCCGGGGCGGGGGGGGCAGGGGGGCGGGAGCCACCCACGGACACGGGGGCCGGGGCGGGGGGGCAGGGGGGCGGGAGCCACCCACGGACACGGGGGCCGGGGGGGGGGGCAGGGGGGCGGGAGCCACCCACGGACACGGGGGCCGGGGCGGGGGGGGGGGGGGGGGGGGGGGGGGGGGGGGGGGGGGGGGGGGGGGGGGGGGGGGGGGGGGGGGGGGGGGGGGGGGCGGGAGCCACCCACGGACACGGGGGCCGGGGCGGGGGGGGGCAGGGGGGCGGGAGCCACCCACGGACACGGGGGCCGGGGCGGGGGGGGCAGGGGGCGGGAGCCACCCACGGACACGGGGGCCGGGGCGGGGGGGCAGGGGGGCGGGAGCCACCCACGGACACGGGGGCCGGGGCGGGGGGGGCAGGGGGCGGGAGCCACCCACGGACACGGGGGCCGGGGCGGGGGGGGGCAGGGGGGCGGGAGCCACCCACGGACACGGGGGCCGGGGCGGGGGGGGCAGGGGGCGGGAGCCACCCACGGACACGGGGGCCGGGGCGGGGGGGGCAGGGGGGCGGGAGCCACCCACGGACACGGGGGCCGGGGCGGGGGGGGGCAGGGGGGCGGGAGCCACCCACGGACACGGGGGCCGGGGCGGGGGGGCAGGGGGCGGGAGCCACCCACGGACACGGGGGCGGGGGGGGGGGCAGGGGGGCGGGAGCCACCCACGGACACGGGGGCCGGGGGGGGGGGGGGGGGGGCAGGGGGCGGGAGCCACCCACGGACACGGGGGCCGGGGGGGGGGGGGGGGGGGGGAGCCACCCACGGACACGGGGGCCGGGGGGGGGGGGGGAAGCCACCCACGGACACGGGGGCCGGGGGGGACATGCTTGGAGGGTGGTCCCCCGGAACAGTTGCAGCTCCCTCAGCCCCTCTCTTGCAGGCTGGCAACTGCTGCCGCGGGAGGCGGGGCAGGGGGCGGCGGGGCGGGGGGCGGCGTGCCCGAGCACGGTGCCACCTCCCTTGCTCAGGCTCTGCTCTGGGATGTTTCCCCTCCGTTCCCACGCTGGGAGGGGCTCCCCAGGGCAACAAACGCCCCCGGTCCCTCTCGGCCCCGGACTCTCCCCCCCACACGGCCCTTGCTGCCGCACCTGCGGGGCACCCGCTGCAGAGAGAGCCCGGAGCCTCCAGGCACAGGGCCGGCCCCTTACGGTGAGTCTTCTTAGCCACCGGCAGGCAACGCTGGGCTGGGGGGGATCTGCTGAGCATCACGAGATGCTTACACCACCGCATCTGAAAAACACAGCACATTAAAATAACACGTCCTGCTTGTCTGGTTGACAAAACTGGAAATGAAGCGTAAAACTTTCAAGAGTAAAATGGAAAATAAAGAATAAATCTCAGTAATTCACTTCATACTAAACAGGTGTGCGTATGTTTATACACATCCAATAACAATACCTGTACTAGAAAAGTATTTGGTTTTCCTTTTGCATTAGTTTAACTTGCATAGCTGTGAATTGATACCATCAAATTACCTGTCTCCAACATACACAGCTACAATTTGACTAGAGGGTTTTTTGTGTTACATAGTTAGGATGGACATCTGGCCAGCCGCACTGCCCACGAGAGATGCTACCGAACTGCCAGGGAAATGCACCATTGAAAGCCAGACAGAAATAAAGGACTTCAGAGCACTCCGTCAAAATATCAGGGGGAAAACCCCATAACATTCAGTTGCCTGTCTTTTTCAAGATTTAGACAAAATACCTAACTGCTTAAGTACACCTAATAAATTAGATGCTATAGCTATTCGGCAGTTACCCTTTAAACAATGCAAGTTAATTTGCGAATTATACAATTTAATTTTTTTTAAAGTTTCATTTATGACAGAAAAACCAGTGAGATAGAAGTAAAACCATATAGGGGATCTTCTGAAAAAAGGGGGGGGGGGGGGGGGATGGGATCAAATCCCAGTGCCGCAATAAGGCTACCAAAAAGGACTGGCAGATTTGCTAATGCTCTTGGCTGTATTGAAGCACACAGAGGAACATGTTTTTATAATGTCTCAACCGTTACAACTGAGAAACCAAAGACCAGCGACGCCATCGACTTTTGGAAGACATGTTGCTGTGCTTGGGTCTTTGGAAGGAAGTAAATTTTTTTTTTTCCCCTCTCTCTCTCTCTTTTTTTTTTTTTTTTTTTTTTTTTTTTTAAGAGAGTGAACAGTCTTGCTGCTGGTGACTTCTACTGCCAATTACATCATCTCTGAAGATCCGCTCTGATGGGAAGCTCAATAAAATGCAACTTCTTTGAATGAGAAAGATTTCCGCTTGTCGTGGTTTAACCCCAGTCAGCAGCCAAGCACCACGCAGCCGCACCCTCACTCCCCGACCCTGCTCCCGGTGGGATGGGGAGGAGAATCACGAAAGAAGGCAGAACTCGTGGGTTGAGATAAGAACACTTTCATAACTAAACTAAAATATAATACTAACAATAATAATGAAATATAATAATCATAGGAATGAAAAGGAATATAACAAAAAAAAAAAAAGGGGGGGGGTGGGGAGGAGGAAAGAAAACCAGTGATGCACAATGCAATTGCTCACCACCCGCTGACCGATGCCAGAGCTGCGATCCGCGCCTCCCGGCCAAATCCCCCCCTGTTTCTATACTGGGCATGACGTTCCATGGTATGGAACACCCCTTTGGCTAGTTCAGGTCAGCTGCCCCGGCCATGCTCCCTCCCAGCTTCTTGCACACCTGCTTGCTGGCAGAGCATGGGAAACTGAAAAGTCCTTGGCTTAAGATAAGCGCTACTTAGCAACACCGATTCCCATATCCTGCTCCTTTACCTTGGCCGCTCGACCGCCCTGCCTCTGCTGTTTACAGGTTGCCACGTTGAGGCTCGGGTACCACCTGCGGGACACAAACAACAAGGGACGCTTCTAACTTCACCAACACTATGACACCTGAAAAATAACTGCTACTTCAGCCCGCTAGTCATTGCTCACCTTGCACGAGTCACCTCTGGTGCCGATATCCCACTTCACACGTTCAAAATAAAACAAATAACCCAAAACCTGTAAGCTAGTCATACAGTCATGAATCACATCTTCCCTCCGACACCACGCGCCAAACTACCTTCTTTTGGCGCCCTGCTCGTCTCTCCTCTGTCGCCCGCTGCTGTGCGGCTTGTCCCTCTGCATCTGAAAAAGTAATATCAAACAAGTCACCCTGATGCCGAGGGATGGCTGAACAATTCCAGAGGTCTTGTTTCCATTTAGGAATACCATCTACAGTCCAACGACAGCCTGCCATTTAAAAATAGACCAAACTTTAAGCCCCACACATACAAGCCTTCACACCTTCGAGATTCGATCTGCTTCGCTACCGCTGAACAGCCCCTCCCTGATGGCTCCGATCATCCCCATGGACAGTATTGAAATGACCATCCACACAACCTGCCGACGGCTACTCGATCCAAGATGGCTGTACCACCGTTGCCTCAACGGTCGAGGCATATCAACTTCTTAACCATAGACTCTTATTTCTGTTCCACCTACCCAGATCCACACCACTGGGCAGAGCAGCTCCAAGCCACACACATGCAGAGACCAAGAGTACACAGAACACTACAAACAATGCGACTCAAAGATGCAAGAAAACTCTCGGCAAGAAGAATGACTCCCAGACGGGAGATGCTGTTGGGCAAGAAGACCTAAGGGGCCGCAACAGTGAGATGAGGAGACTCTACGGCAACCCCAGAAAAGAGTTGAAAGTAATGGCCCGTTACAAGAAGTTACTGTCAAAACTGAGATGATGGATACACAAGCAGCCTGGCTTCAAGACCTAAGAATGTAAGGATGCAGGGAAGAAGTCTCAGTCCGTGAAAACAGACTTAGAGAGCAGAGCTGCTGACACAGCCTGGAATGACGCCGCAAAAGAGGAGCGACCGGAAACTTCCGAGATGCAAGACCGATCCAAGCTTTAAGCTTGTAACGCCAAAAAAGAACACTCGATTGGAACAATGCCGATGAGTATTGGCATTTGAGACCCTAGAGATGCCGCCCAAGATGCATGCCACGCTCCTTGAGCACAAAGAGCAATGATGACATCGAGACCCGAGGAAGGTCTAAGACACAGAAGACAGACCACACAAACTACACAACACAAATACGCAGGCTGGAGCTGCCCTGCCCGGCACACGCTAGTGTTGTGCTGAAAAGTAACCCGCTCACTTTACCTGGACAGCCCTCTCCCCTACACCAACTTTAAAATCCCTCCCTGCAATTCCCAACCTTGTCCCCTCCTCCCAGCCCCTCCCCAGACCCGGTCCTTCGACTTAGCTTTCAGAGAGCCAGGGGTTTGAATCCATCCTCAACAAAAACCACATCGGCTAACTGGGATGTTCCTGCAGTCACCAGGTTCCTCTTCATCATCTGCAATAAAAAACCCACCCCAAACAGCGAAGGCAGTAAGCATCACACCGGTCAACGCTGACCTCTTCCACAACTGCCCCCTCCTCAGAAGGGCCATGGCGTTCCGCTCACCTCCTCATTCCAGAGTCAGACGCCGTGGCCGTCGTCGCTTGCGGTACCTAAGATACCGAGACACACAAAATTACCATTGCTCTTGTGAGAAGTCACCAGCCCCACAGTCCTCCTCGCTGCCACCCCAGCTCACCTCAAACGCTCATCCAGTTCCAAAGGCGGCCCGCACGGCACCTGCAAAACCAAAGAGAAATGCTTACTAAGTTGCCATATAATACTTTGCTATTGGGCACCAACCTGGCCGACAACCGCCTTTGCCTTCTCGGACCGCTCATCAGCACGCGGCTTCGCCCCTCCGAGGCTACGTGTGGCACCTGAAAAAACCAAATCAAAAGACACATGCTGAGACACTGCCCGAAACCGCAGCCCACCCGCGCCGATTCCCATCTCCCGCTCCTTTACCTCGGCCGCTCGCCCGCCCTGCCTCTGCCGCTTACAGGTCGCCACGTTGAGGCTCGGGTACCACCTGTAAGACACAAACAACAAGGGATGCTTACAACTTCACCAACGGTACGGCACCTGAAAAATAACCGCTACTTCAGCCCACTAGGCGTGGCTCACCTTGCCCGAGTCAGCTCCGGTGCAGATATGCTGCTTTGCTCATCGCTTCACACCCTCAAAATAAAATAAAATAAAAAAATAAATAAAAGAACCCACACAAAAAACCACACCCCCACAAACCATAACATAGACATATAGCCACCAGTCGCATCTTCCCTCAGAGTTCACACGCCGACCGACCCACCTTCTTACGGCGCTCCGCTCGCCTCTCCTCCGTTGCCCTTTGACGCACAGCTCGTCCTTCTGCATCTGCAAAAGCAATATTGAACAAGTCACCCGGACGCAGAGCGATACCTTAACAATTGAAGGTCTTGATTCCATTTAGGTATACCATCTAGATTCTCACTACAGCCTGCCATTAAAAAAAAAATCTGGTCGTCCCCTGTGTCTCTGCATAGCGCTACAGAAATAACTCGCCTTGCCTGCTACATATACGGCTCCTTGCTCTGAAATGGCCTGTACACCCTTGGCCCACAAAGTCTAGGCTTATCAATGTGTTAGCCTTAGAATCTTATTGTTGTTGTTCTGCTGACTATCACCGCTATGCCCCCAGGCAGAGCAGCTCCAACCCAGACACAAGCATGCACAGACCAACACTGCACACAAACAAGACAAACGGCATGACCCAGAGACATAAAAAAGCTCTCTAAGAAGAATGACTCCTGGATGAGAGAGGTCATCGGGCGAGAAGACCTAGGAGGCCGTGAAGAAGAATCTATGGCAGCCCAAAAAGAATCAAACGCTGTGGCCCGTGGCAAAAAGATACGGCCACAACGGAAATGAAGCGCGCGCAAGCAGACTTGCTTAAAGACCTAGAGAACGTAGGGATGCAGGGAAGAAGTCCCAGAAAAGGTGTCCGTGAAAACAGACCGCTCAAGATCAGAGATGCTGACGCAGCCTGGAACGCCACCGCAAAAGGGGACTGACCGGAAGCTCCCACGACGCAAGACCTATCCACGCTTTAAGCTTGTCACGCAAGAAAAGAAGCACCCGATCGGCACTATGCCAATCGGCACAGGCACTTGAGACCCTAGGGACGGCGCCTGAGGCGCGTGCTGCGCTCCTCGAGCGCAAAGAGCGATGAGGACATCGAGACCCGAGGAAGGTCTAAGACACAGAAGACAGACTACACAAACACCACAACAACACAGACAAAGGCTGGAACTGCCCTGCCCGGCACAAGATAGCGTCTGCCAAAGAGTAACCCGCTTCCCCTTACCTGCCCAAAGGGAACTGTTCCTGGACAGCCCTCTCCCCTACACTAACTTTAAAACCCCTCCCTGCAGTTCCCAGCCTCGTCCCCTCCCCACAGGGCCCCCTCCCAAACACCAGTCCCTCAACTTAGCTTTCAGAGGGCCAGCGGTCTGAATCCATCCTCAACAAAAAACACATCAGCAAACCAGGACATTCCTGCAGTCGCCACGTTCCTCTTTCATCATCTGCAAAAGAACCAGTGCCAGCAGTAAGCATGGTGCCAGTCAACACAGACCTCTTCCACAACACCCTCCTCTTCAACAGGAATGTGGCCTTCTGCTCACCTGCTCTGCAGGAATTCCAGTCTCGGACGCTGCGGCCGTCATCGCTCGTGGTACCTAAGACACCAAAAGACAGAAGACTACCATTGCGCTTGGGAGAAGTCACCGGCCCCGTGCTCCTCCTCGCTACTACCCCAGCTCACCTCAAATGTTCATCCAGTTCCAAAGGCTGCCTGCAGGGCGCCTGCAAAACCAAAGAAAAATGCTTAACCGAGTTGCCATATAGTACTTTGCATTAGACGCTGACCCGGCCAACAGCCACCTCTCATTCTAGAGCCGCTCATCACCATGCAGCTTCACCCCTCCGAGTCCACTTGCGGCACCTGAAAAAAAACCTCATCTGACATTCAGCCCCGCATATTGAGACGCAGAGGCCCGGACGGTTTACGCCACGTCTCTTGCAACTCTGTTGTACCTCCCGTCGGCTGCCGGGACACTAAAACAGAACAGACCTCATCAACATCCAAATCCAACTGCAAAACCCATCTGAGAAAGGCTGACGAACCCTCCTCCCTTTCCCAGCCATCCCCCAGTCTCAAAACTTTACAAACCCCTTCTCCTCTCCTGAACTGTCTGGGAAGGAACCCCACTGCTTCCCGACAGCTCCTGCCCTGTATTTGCACCCCTGAACGCCCCGCATCGGCCGCGCCTCAGGAGCTGCTCTTCTCAGCCGCACCCTGCATTCTGCGGCCACCTCCTATCTTACACCTTCCCACTGACTCTGGGCTTCGCTACAAGCCCACAACACAAGTGAAGTCCCAATGCTTATAATCCTCAAGAGGCCTGCCGCAAGCTGCAAAGGTTCTAGGGACAACACGGTTCTCTGTGGGCAATCGGGAAAGGCAATGAGCGGGCCCATACCCTGAAAGATGCCACGCCTTGTGTCCCTACCGCTTTCCTTGAAAAATGCCAAAACTCCATCCACAGGTGCATACAAGATGCTCACCCTAACACCTGCTAGATGATCTCACCATCAATCTTATTAAGAGAGATGATATCACCAACTCACACAGTACACACCAAACCGATGAAGAAAACAAGGTTCCATCTTCAATAAAGTCAAGAAATCCAGGAAAACGCAAGGCACCTAGAATTAAAAAAACCAACATACTATTAAACCATCTTGCCACCCCTGAACACTCGATACAAAATTACTGACCAAAAAAAACCCAAACCCTGCAGACAAGCGTACTTTCTACTATATATGCTGCTGAACTTTGGCTGGTCCCAATGCTCTTACCTCAAACAGACACCTCCGCCCCTCTAAATGTCAAAACCCATCTGCCCAAACAGCTTAAACAGCTCAAAAGCTGCAAAGGACTGAAGGAACAGCAGAGCACCAACACCACAGAAGCCCAGGAACAGAATGAGCTCCTGGAGCAGAGGCTGTGGCTTATATACCCCGGGCCCCGCCCACCACCCTTCCCACAATCCCCTGGGAAAGGGGCGGGGCCAACCACCAGACAACATGGAGGCAGCCAGAGGAGCAGCAGGGAGTTTTCTCATCTGCCTTCAGTTTACGGCGTGCAAAGCGCTGAGCAGAGAAAGCGACCCTTACTGAAAATGACGATACCTGCTCTTTTACTGCAACTCTGTCTACATTGCATCAGCAATGTGACCGGGTAGGGAATTAGACTTAATTTTTCTGGAGCATAGATAGATGTCCTACTAAGCTCTGTAAGAAAGTAGTTCGTTAAATGTAACAACAATATTGTTATCAAAAATGATGTGCTTTAGTTTCCTATTAAAAAAAACCAAAAATGCTATGGGATTACACTTCGTTTCTAGCAAGACCCCGCATACTACCTAAATTCTACCAGAACTGCCTTCTGGATAGGACCGAATGACAAAACAGAATTAGATCACGTAAGAATCCCTTCTCAACAATATCTCCGGTTGCAAAGTAAATTTTTTACTGTAAATCGCCGACGATTCAGAGTCACCTTGGCGGTCTCTCTGACCGACTCCCTTAACCGAACTAGATGAGTCCCCAAGGACAGAAAACACCAAAAAAACATGGAAAAACAAGAAATGTATCAGACACTGTAGGAAGCAGCAGCAGCCTAATTAACACCTGAGTAGCTAGACCAAAAATAAATTGCAAAACAGAACAAAAACCACCACGGGAGATGTGTCCATAGAAACAGATGAAGGCTATCGCCTTCTCTGAAAAACTCAAGAGGAGATCTGAGCTGATGAGAGACATCTTTGGGGTACCAGCTACCAAATAGAAACATACTATAAGACGGAAAACAAAAAGACTCCTCTGGAGCACAAAGACGGCTTTGGAAAAGGTTCTGACACAACAAGAGGCATTGTCGCAGGGATTAGAGAGATCCCAAAGGGGCCAGAGAGACCAAAGAAGTCTCAGGGATGCAGTGAGCTCAAAAGGGAATTGAACAAAATACAGGTGTCCTCAGGGGACCGGGGACCGAATGGAGGCGCACCAAAGAGATGAGAGGACAGAAAGACCAACCGGGGTAACAGATGCAGACTCAGGAAGGGTTCTGAGGGGAAGAGAGGGGTGCAAAGTGCCCTCCTGAGCTAAAACGGGGCTCTAGGGCATAGGAGGTGTCTCGCAAGAGCTCGGCAAAGGGAGAGAAGCGTTCTGAGGGGGCCTGAGAGACCAAAGAAGCCTCAGAGGTAACAATGAGGAGCTCTGAAGGGGATTTCAACAAAGTACAGATGTTGTCAGGGGGCCGGGGGCTCAATGAAGGCATCCTAAATGGCAAGGAGTAAGATAAGAGCGCTCTGAAGAGCACAAAAAAATAAAATTGAAAGGGAGCTAAAGTGCTACGAAAGTGCTGTGGAGTACAAGAAAGGACTCAGATGACATTGTTATAGAGAGTAGAGGAATTAGGAGGGGGCAGGGTAAGAAAAGAAGACTTGGAGACACAGCGAGGGCCTTGGAGTCTCAGGAGGGCGTCTAGGCAAACTACAGATGACTGAATAGGAAAGGAAACGAACAGAGACACCCTCGATGGCAGAGAGAAAGACAAAGGAGTGCTGTGTAGCCAAGAAAGAAGGGAGGCTCTGATGGAACAAGAGAGATGGAAAGGGAGATAAACTGCTAAAAGGTGCTGTGGAGATTGAGGAAGCTCTCGGGACGCATCGTGACTGTAAGGAGAGGGTTGTTCAGGGGGGCCAATGGACAAAAGCAGGCTTAGAGACAACAACGAGAAACTCGCATGATCGTCCAGCAGAGTCCACATAGTCTCAGGAGGCCGGGGACTGAACACGGGAATCCTAAATTGAAAATGTCCAGCAATGGCTCCCACAGGGAAAGTGCCAGCCCTGAAAGCTGTTGCTAGCCAGCACCTTCCTTGGAAGCGCTTTCCCAGGCCCAGCAACCGTGGGGCTCCGGGCTTCTCTAGCCACCTCACGGCATGGTCACCATCTCTCCGGCTCGGAGAGCTTACCTCTGAAATCGAAAACGTCCAGCAATTGCTCCCACAGGGAAAGTGCCAGCCCTGAAAGCTGTTGCTAGCCAGCACCCTTCCTTGGAAGCGCTTTCCCAGGCCCAGCAACCGTGGGGCTCCGGGCTTCTCTAGCCACCTCACGGCATGGTCACCATCTCTCCGGCTCGGAGAGCTCACCTCTGAAATCGAAAACGTCCGGCAATGGCTCCCACAGGGAAAGTGCCAGCCCTGAAAGCTGTTGCTAGCCAGCACCTTCCTTGGAAGCGCTTTCCCAGGCCCAGCAACCGTGGGGCTCCGGGCTTCTCTAGCCACCTCACGGCATGGTCACCATCTCTCCGGCTCGGAGAGCTCACCTCTGAAATCGAAAACGTCCGGCAATGGCTCCCACAGGGAAAGTGCCAGCCCTGAAAGCTGTTGCTAGCCAGCACCCTTCCTTGGAAGCGCTTTCCCAGGCCCAGCAACCGTGGGGCTCCGGGCTTCTCTAGCCACCTCACGGCATGGTCACCATCTCTCCGGCTCGGAGAGCTCACCTCTGAAATCGAAAACGTCCGGCAATGGCTCCCACAGGGAAAGTGCCAGCCCTGAAAGCTGTTGCTAGCCAGCACCCTTCCTTGGAAGCGCTTTCCCAGGCCCAGCAACCGTGGGGCTCCGGGCTTCTCTAGCCACCTCACGGCATGGTCACCATCTCTCCGGCTCGGAGAGCTCACCTCTGAAATCGAAAACGTCCGGCAATGGCTCCCACAGGGAAAGTGCCAGCCCTGAAAGCTGTTGCTAGCCAGCACCCTTCCTTGGAAGCGCTTTCCCAGGCCCAGCAACCGTGGGGCTCCGGGCTTCTCTAGCCACCTCACGGAATGGTCACCATCTCTCCGGCTCGGAGAGCTCACCTCTGAAATCGAAAACGTCCGGCAATGGCTCCCACAGGGAAAGTGCCAGCCCTGAAAGCTGTTGCTAGCCAGCACCCTTCCTTGGAAGCGCTTTCCCAGGCCCAGCAACCGTGGGGCTCCGGGCTTCTCTAGCCACCTCACGGCATGGTCACCATCTCTCCGGCTCGGAGAGCTCACTCGGAAATCGAAAACGTCCGGCAATGGCTCCCACAGGGAAAGTGCCAGCCCTGAAAGCTGTTGCTAGCCAGCACCCTTCCTTGGAAGCGCTTTCCCAGGCCCAGCAACCGTGGGGCTCCGGGCTTCTCTAGCCACCTCACGGCATGGTCACCATCTCTCCGGCTCGGAGAGCTCAGCTCTGAAATCGAAAACGTCCGGCAATGGCTCCCACAGGGAAAGTGCCAGCCCTGAAAGCTGTTGCTAGCCAGCACCCTTCCTTGGAAGCGCTTTCCCAGGCCCAGCAACCGTGGGGCTCCGGGCTTCTCTAGCCACCTCACGGCATGGTCACCATCTCTCCGGCTCGGAGAGCTCAGCTCTGAAATCGAAAACGTCCGGCAATGGCTCCCACAGGGAAAGTGCCAGCCCTGAAAGCTGTTGCTAGCCAGCACCCTTCCTTGGAAGCGCTTTCCCAGGCCCAGCAACCGTGGGGCTCCGGGCTTCTCTAGCCACCTCACGGCATGGTCACCATCTCTCCGGCTCGGAGAGCTCAGCTCTGAAATCGAAAACGTCCGGCAATGGCTCCCACAGGGAAAGTGCCAGCCCTGAAAGCTGTTGCTAGCCAGCACCCTTCCTTGGAAGCGCTTTCCCAGGCCCAGCAACCGTGGGGCTCCGGGCTTCTCTAGCCACCTCACGGCATGGTCACCATCTCTCCGGCTCGGAGAGCTCAGCTCTGAAATCGAAAACGTCCGCAATGGCTCCCACAGGGAAAGTGCCAGCCCTGAAAGCTGTTGCTAGCCAGCACCTTCCTTGGAAGCGCTTTCCCAGGCCCAGCAACCGTGGGGCTCCGGGCTTCTCTAGCCACCTCACGGCATGGTCACCATCTCTCCGGCTCGGAGAGCTCACCTCTGAAATCGAAAACGTCCGCAATGGCTCCCACAGGGAAAGTGCCAGCCCTGAAAGCTGTTGCTAGCCAGCACCCTTCCTTGGAAGCGCTTTCCCAGGCCCAGCAACCGTGGGGCTCCGGGCTTCTCTAGCCACCTCACGGCATGGTCACCATCTCTCCGGCTCGGAGAGCTCAGCTCTGAAATCGAAAACGTCCGGCAATGGCTCCCACAGGGAAAGTGCCAGCCCTGAAAGCTGTTGCTAGCCAGCACCGTTCCTTGGAAGCGCTTTCCCAGGCCCAGCAACCGTGGGGCTCCGGGCTTCTCTAGCCACCTCACGGCATGGTCACCATCTCTCCGGCTCGGAGAGCTCAGCTCTGAAATCGAAAACGTCCGGCAATGGCTCCCACAGGGAAAGTGCCAGCCCTGAAAGCTGTTGCTAGCCAGCACCCTTCCTTGGAAGCGCTTTCCCAGGCCCAGCAACCGTGGGGCTCCGGGCTTCTCTAGCCACCTCACGGCATGGTCACCATCTCTCCGGCTCGGAGAGCTCAGCTCTGAAATCGAAAACGTCCGGCAATGGCTCCCACAGGGAAAGTGCCAGCCCTGAAAGCTGTTGCTAGCCAGCACCCTTCCTTGGAAGCGCTTTCCCAGGCCCAGCAACCGTGGGGCTCCGGGCTTCTCTAGCCACCTCACGGCATGGTCACCATCTCTCCGGCTCGGAGAGCTCAGCTCTGAAATCGAAAACGTCCGGCAATGGCTCCCACAGGGAAAGTGCCAGCCCTGAAAGCTGTTGCTAGCCAGCACCCTTCCTTGGAAGCGCTTTCCCAGGCCCAGCAACCGTGGGGCTCCGGGCTTCTCTAGCCACCTCACGGCATGGTCACCATCTCTCCGGCTCGGAGAGCTCAGCTCTGAAATCGAAAACGTCCGGCAATGGCTCCCACAGGGAAAGTGCCAGCCCTGAAAGCTGTTGCTAGCCAGCACCCTTCCTTGGAAGCGCTTTCCCAGGCCCAGCAACCGTGGGGCTCCGGGCTTCTCTAGCCACCTCACGGCATGGTCACCATCTCTCCGGCTCGGAGAGCTCACCTCTGAAATCGAAAACGTCCGGCAATGGCTCCCACAGGGAAAGTGCCAGCCCTGAAAGCTGTTGCTAGCCAGCACCGTTCCTTGGAAGCGCTTTCCCAGGCCCAGCAACCGTGGGGCTCCGGGCTTCTCTAGCCACCTCACGGCATGGTCACCATCTCTCCGGCTCGGAGAGCTCAGCTCTGAAATCGAAAACGTCCGGCAATGGCTCCCACAGGGAAAGTGCCAGCCCTGAAAGCTGTTGCTAGCCAGCACCCTTCCTTGGAAGCGCTTTCCCAGGCCCAGCAACCGTGGGGCTCCGGGCTTCTCTAGCCACCTCACGGCATGGTCACCATCTCTCCGGCTCGGAGAGCTCAGCTCTGAAATCGAAAACGTCCGGCAATGGCTCCCACAGGGAAAGTGCCAGCCCTGAAAGCTGTTGCTAGCCAGCACCCTTCCTTGGAAGCGCTTTCCCAGGCCCAGCAACCGTGGGGCTCCGGGCTTCTCTAGCCACCTCACGGCATGGTCACCATCTCTCCGGCTCGGAGAGCTCAGCTCTGAAATCGAAAACGTCCGGCAATGGCTCCCACAGGGAAAGTGCCAGCCCTGAAAGCTGTTGCTAGCCAGCACCTTCCTTGGAAGCGCTTTCCCAGGCCCAGCAACCGTGGGGCTCCGGGCTTCTCTAGCCACCTCACGGCATGGTCACCATCTCTCCGGCTCGGAGAGCTCAGCTCTGAAATCGAAAACGTCCGGCAATGGCTCCCACAGGGAAAGTGCCAGCCCTGAAAGCTGTTGCTAGCCAGCACCCTTCCTTGGAAGCGCTTTCCCAGGCCCAGCAACCGTGGGGCTCCGGGCTTCTCTAGCCACCTCACGGCATGGTCACCATCTCTCCGGCTCGGAGAGCTCAGCTCTGAAATCGAAAACGTCCGGCAATGGCTCCCACAGGGAAAGTGCCAGCCCTGAAAGCTGTTGCTAGCCAGCACCGTTCCTTGGAAGCGCTTTCCCAGGCCCAGCAACCGTGGGGCTCCGGGCTTCTCTAGCCACCTCACGGCATGGTCACCATCTCTCCGGCTCGGAGAGCTCACCTCTGAAATCGAAAACGTCCGGCAATGGCTCCCACAGGGAAAGTGCCAGCCCTGAAAGCTGTTGCTAGCCAGCACCCTTCCTTGGAAGCGCTTTCCCAGGCCCAGCAACCGTGGGGCTCCGGGCTTCTCTAGCCACCTCACGGCATGGTCACCATCTCTCCGGCTCGGAGAGCTCAGCTCTGAAATCGAAAACGTCCGGCAATGGCTCCCACAGGGAAAGTGCCAGCCCTGAAAGCTGTTGCTAGCCAGCACCCTTCCTTGGAAGCGCTTTCCCAGGCCCAGCAACCGTGGGGCTCCGGGCTTCTCTAGCCACCTCACGGCATGGTCACCATCTCTCCGGCTCGGAGAGCTCACCTCTGAAATCGAAAACGTCCGGCAATGGCTCCCACAGGGAAAGTGCCAGCCCTGAAAGCTGTTGCTAGCCAGCACCCTTCCTTGGAAGCGCTTTCCCAGGCCCAGCAACCGTGGGGCTCCGGGCTTCTCTAGCCACCTCACGGCATGGTCACCATCTCTCCGGCTCGGAGAGCTCAGCTCTGAAATCGAAAACGTCCGGCAATGGCTCCCACAGGGAAAGTGCCAGCCCTGAAAGCTGTTGCTAGCCAGCACCCTTCCTTGGAAGCGCTTTCCCAGGCCCAGCAACCGTGGGGCTCCGGGCTTCTCTAGCCACCTCACGGCATGGTCACCATCTCTCCGGCTCGGAGAGCTCAGCTCTGAAATCGAAAACGTCCGGCAATGGCTCCCACAGGGAAAGTGCCAGCCCTGAAAGCTGTTGCTAGCCAGCACCCTTCCTTGGAAGCGCTTTCCCAGGCCCAGCAACCGTGGGGCTCCGGGCTTCTCTAGCCACCTCACGGCATGGTCACCATCTCTCCGGCTCGGAGAGCTCACCTCTGAAATCGAAAACGTCCGGCAATGGCTCCCACAGGGAAAGTGCCAGCCCTGAAAGCTGTTGCTAGCCAGCACCGTTCCTTGGAAGCGCTTTCCCAGGCCCAGCAACCGTGGGGCTCCGGGCTTCTCTAGCCACCTCACGGCATGGTCACCATCTCTCCGGCTCGGAGAGCTCACCTCTGAAATCGAAAACGTCCGGCAATGGCTCCCACAGGGAAAGTGCCAGCCCTGAAAGCTGTTGCTAGCCAGCACCCTTCCTTGGAAGCGCTTTCCCAGGCCCAGCAACCGTGGGGCTCCGGGCTTCTCTAGCCACCTCACGGCATGGTCACCATCTCTCCGGCTCGGAGAGCTCAGCTCTGAAATCGAAAACGTCCAGCAATGGCTCCCACAGGGAAAGTGCCAGCCCTGAAAGCTGTTGCTAGCCAGCACCCTTCCTTGGAAGCGCTTTCCCAGGCCCAGCAACCGTGGGGCTCCGGGCTTCTCTAGCCACCTCACGGCATGGTCACCATCTCTCCGGCTCGGAGAGCTCACCTCTGAAATCGAAAACGTCCGGCAATGGCTCCCACAGGGAAAGTGCCAGCCCTGAAAGCTGTTGCTAGCCAGCACCCTTCCTTGGAAGCGCTTTCCCAGGCCCAGCAACCGTGGGGCTCCGGGCTTCTCTAGCCACCTCACGGCATGGTCACCATCTCTCCGGCTCGGAGAGCTCACCTCTGAAATCGAAAACGTCCGGCAATGGCTCCCACAGGGAAAGTGCCAGCCCTGAAAGCTGTTGCTAGCCAGCACCTTCCTTGGAAGCGCTTTCCCAGGCCCAGCAACCGTGGGGCTCCGGGCTTCTCTAGCCACCTCACGGCATGGTCACCATCTCTCCGGCTCGGAGAGCTCAGCTCTGAAATCGAAAACGTCCGGCAATGGCTCCCACAGGGAAAGTGCCAGCCCTGAAAGCTGTTGCTAGCCAGCACCCTTCCTTGGAAGCGCTTTCCCAGGCCCAGCAACCGTGGGGCTCCGGGCTTCTCTAGCCACCTCACGGCATGGTCACCATCTCTCCGGCTCGGAGAGCTCACCTCTGAAATCGAAAACGTCCGGCAATGGCTCCCACAGGGAAAGTGCCAGCCCTGAAAGCTGTTGCTAGCCAGCACCCTTCCTTGGAAGCGCTTTCCCAGGCCCAGCAACCGTGGGGCTCCGGGCTTCTCTAGCCACCTCACGGCATGGTCACCATCTCTCCGGCTCGGAGAGCTCAGCTCTGAAATCGAAAACGTCCGCAATGGCTCCCACAGGGAAAGTGCCAGCCCTGAAAGCTGTTGCTAGCCAGCACCCTTCCTTGGAAGCGCTTTCCCAGGCCCAGCAACCGTGGGGCTCCGGGCTTCTCTAGCCACCTCACGGCATGGTCACCATCTCTCCGGCTCGGAGAGCTCACCTCTGAAATCGAAAACGTCCGGCAATGGCTCCCACAGGGAAAGTGCCAGCCCTGAAAGCTGTTGCTAGCCAGCACCCTTCCTTGGAAGCGCTTTCCCAGGCCCAGCAACCGTGGGGCTCCGGGCTTCTCTAGCCACCTCACGGCATGGTCACCATCTCTCCGGCTCGGAGAGCTCACCTCTGAAATCGAAAACGTCCGGCAATGGCTCCCACAGGGAAAGTGCCAGCCCTGAAAGCTGTTGCTAGCCAGCACCCTTCCTTGGAAGCGCTTTCCCAGGCCCAGCAACCGTGGGGCTCCGGGCTTCTCTAGCCACCTCACGGCATGGTCACCATCTCTCCGGCTCGGAGAGCTCAGCTCTGAAATCGAAAACGTCCGGCAATGGCTCCCACAGGGAAAGTGCCAGCCCTGAAAGCTGTTGCTAGCCAGCACCTTCCTTGGAAGCGCTTTCCCAGGCCCAGCAACCGTGGGGCTCCGGGCTTCTCTAGCCACCTCACGGCATGGTCACCATCTCTCCGGCTCGGAGAGCTCAGCTCTGAAATCGAAAACGTCCGGCAATGGCTCCCACAGGGAAAGTGCCAGCCCTGAAAGCTGTTGCTAGCCAGCACCTTCCTTGGAAGCGCTTTCCCAGGCCCAGCAACCGTGGGGCTCCGGGCTTCTCTAGCCACCTCACGGCATGGTCACCATCTCTCCGGCTCGGAGAGCTCACCTCTGAAATCGAAAACGTCCGGCAATGGCTCCCACAGGGAAAGTGCCAGCCCTGAAAGCTGTTGCTAGCCAGCACCCTTCCTTGGAAGCGCTTTCCCAGGCCCAGCAACCGTGGGGCTCCGGGCTTCTCTAGCCACCTCACGGCATGGTCACCATCTCTCCGGCTCGGAGAGCTCAGCTCTGAAATCGAAAACGTCCGGCAATGGCTCCCACAGGGAAAGTGCCAGCCCTGAAAGCTGTTGCTAGCCAGCACCCTTCCTTGGAAGCGCTTTCCCAGGCCCAGCAACCGTGGGGCTCCGGGCTTCTCTAGCCACCTCACGGCATGGTCACCATCTCTCCGGCTCGGAGAGCTCAGCTCTGAAATCGAAAACGTCCGGCAATGGCTCCCACAGGGAAAGTGCCAGCCCTGAAAGCTGTTGCTAGCCAGCACCCTTCCTTGGAAGCGCTTTCCCAGGCCCAGCAACCGTGGGGCTCCGGGCTTCTCTAGCCACCTCACGGCATGGTCACCATCTCTCCGGCTCGGAGAGCTCAGCTCTGAAATCGAAAACGTCCAGCAATGGCTCCCACAGGGAAAGTGCCAGCCCTGAAAGCTGTTGCTAGCCAGCACCCTTCCTTGGAAGCGCTTTCCCAGGCCCAGCAACCGTGGGGCTCCGGGCTTCTCTAGCCACCTCACGGCATGGTCACCATCTCTCCGGCTCGGAGAGCTCAGCTCTGAAATCGAAAACGTCCGGCAATGGCTCCCACAGGGAAAGTGCCAGCCCTGAAAGCTGTTGCTAGCCAGCACCCTTGCCTTGGAAGCGCTTTCCCAGGCCCAGCAACCGTGGGGCTCCGGGCTTCTCTAGCCACCTCACGGCATGGTCACCATCTCTCCGGCTCGGAGAGCTCAGCTCTGAAATCGAAAACGTCCGGCAATGGCTCCCACAGGGAAAGTGCCAGCCCTGAAAGCTGTTGCTAGCCAGCACCCTTCCTTGGAAGCGCTTTCCCAGGCCCAGCAACCGTGGGGCTCCGGGCTTCTCTAGCCACCTCACGGCATGGTCACCATCTCTCCGGCTCGGAGAGCTCAGCTCTGAAATCGAAAACGTCCGGCAATGGCTCCCACAGGGAAAGTGCCAGCCCTGAAAGCTGTTGCTAGCCAGCA
>NW_026114065.1:0-18317 GCF_018139145.2 Gymnogyps californianus | reverse complement strand
AGGCACCGGAGTGGGGGTGAGGGGTAGGGGGAGCGGTGCTGGCCCCAGACAATGGAGAAGGGTTCTGGGATCTCAGCAGTGACCTGCACGCTCACCCCCCGGGGTGAGGCAGGGTCCCATCCCTCCTACTCAGGTGATCACTTTGATCCCAAAATATTTGCGCAGCTGTTCCAGGAAGACAAAGGTGAGGACGGTGTGAGGAACGAGCCGGATGGCAGCAGGAACGAAGCCCTGGAAGGGGACAGCAAGAACGGGGAGAGTCAGTGTGTGCCTGGCCCCGGGCTTCCCCGTCAGGGCCAAGGGTGCCCAGCAGCCCAACCCACGGGGAGCGGCACGAGCTTGCAAGCACGGGGGAGCGGCTGGCTGGGCATGCAGCACGAGCTCCGTGGAGCTGGGGTCTTGGTGTCAGGCAGAGACTGCCACAGCGGTGAGGAAGGCACCGCAGCCATCGCTGTGCACACATCGCATGCATCAACCCCTCTGCCCCCAAACACATCAGTGCCGGCATCACCGCTACGTAGGCAGAATCTCAGCAGAAGCCTGGGTCAGATCCCACAGCCCCCGGTTCAGAAGGGGGTTGGACGCTGCCTGGGGAAGACGAGCAGACAGGCTGTAACAGGGAAAATGCCTGACTGGCAGTATCTGGAAGAAACCTCGGGTTTGAAACCCCTTTTCAGGGGCCCTCCCAGGAGTGAGACTGAACACACGGGTGACTGCGCCAAGCCCGGGCATGTAGGGCCCAAGAGCTGACCAGTGTCTGCTGGTCAGTAACATCCAACGAGTGCTGGAGCACCACTGCCCCTACCTGCATTCCCCTTTAGGAACCCAACGGGTGCAACAGGGCAGCTGCTGCAGTGCCCAGACCCAGGCTGCAAGCCCAGAAGAGGCCAAGGCTCGCAATACTCCGGGGCCAAGCCAGGGACCGGCAGATGAAGGCCTGACGCAGGAAGCGCTCAGGCTGCCGGCAGCAGAGCCTGGAAGGTTCCTGCCCCAGAACTGTTCTGGACGTTAACCTCTGCTCCCAGCCCGGCCCAGTCTCCCCACAGTCCACCCTACCAGCCCATCCCACGCATCCCCAGCTAGGTACCTTGTAGAAGGCGAGGGGGCCGAGCTTGGCAGTTTCCATGGCACAGTGGATAACACCCTGGAGTAAGAGGGCGAGAGATGAGAAGGTGCTGGGAGGCAGAGGCGCAAAGGGGACAGGACGGGCTACTCACCCGGTACTCGCCCTGGGAGTTCATGAGGCGGGTCTTGAGCACGTCCAGGGGCTGGCACAGGAATGTGGCACATCCGCCCTGGGGAGAGTCAGCGGGGATCAGCAGCTCCGGCTCATGGAGGAGACCCAGGTGCCAGCGACTGCCATGGGTCACTGGAGAGACCCAGAGCCCTGCCTGGGCCCAACCCCATGCCGCGAGCCCCACGGCAGCCTCTGTGCCCAGCCCTGCTTCATCAGAGTCCTGAGAGGCAGCTCTGGCAGCCCCAGCCTGGGGTCCTGAGCCCGGCTGCAGGCAAACCCAGTCCCAGTCCTGCCTCCCCGCACCCAGCCCCGCTCACAGCGATGAAGCTGGCCAGGAAGTGAGTGAAGATGTTGTCTGACAGCAACCCAGTCGCGAGAACCAGCTGCTTGGCCTGGTCATAACAGGAGAGCTGCAGAGACATGGCATATTAGAGACACGTCCCCCTGCCTCGCCACGCCAGGGACCACCCTTGTCCCTACCCCGGGCACCTACTGCCCAGCAGAGCTGTCCTACCTGCCCAATGGTGACTAGGGCCCCTCGGCTGGATGCCATCGTAGCTCCCGAGAAGAGTTTCTTCAAGCCCTCTGCGGACAGACAGATTGGGATCAGCACAGTCCTGGGACATTACTCACAATCCCTTCCCCCCGGGAGCCTCCTTCCCTGCCCGGTCTGTCCCCTAGACTCCTCACACAACAGTGCTTAAAACACACAACAGCAAATATGCTGCAGGAAAGGAGAATCCTTCAGAACCGCCCTACCTCATCCCTGCTGCCGTTCATTCCCTTTCCCACCTGCTCCACCCTCTCGTGCTTTTTCATAGCGGCTCCCGGCAGGTCTCTCTTTTCCACCAGAGTACGGGCAGGCTGCCAGGCCCTGCCTGGCCCGTGCCCCAGCCAGATGTTGCAGAGGTGCCAGGCCCTGCCCGACCCTTGGCTGCCCTGGCCCCATGGGCCCCACGGCCACCCTCCGACCACTCTCCCTGCCCCGGCTGGCACGGCCTCACCTTCCCGGAGGACGCGGTACATGCCGTCCAAGGCATGGGAATAGCTGGAAGGAGCGAGAGGGGAAGGTGTCAGGGTCCGAGGCTCCCCGGCAGCCCCGCTGCCCCGAGCAGGCACCCGCAGCTCCCGGGGCCGCGGCACAGGCCCCCCCGCCCCCGATAACGGGGCTGTGCCGCCGGTGCGGTGCTGCCCCCCCGCGGCCACACGGACATCCGGATCGGGAGCCCCGGCCTCCCCTGACCCCCCCGGTCTCCCCTGACCCCCCGCCCCGGTCCCCCCGGGAGCCCCGGCCCCCCACTCACTTGCGCCGCAGCGGGGGCGGCTGCTTCACGTCGTTCTGCATCCTGAAAGGCAGAGCACCCACGGGGTGAGGCAGGGGCCGGTGCCCTGCTGTCCCCCCCCAGCACCGGGGACCCGTGGCAAGCCTGCCCCTGCTCAGAGCAGCAGGCAGGGGCCCAGCAGATGGACTGCGTTGCCTGTTTGCAAAGGGACAAGAAAGCTGCCCCCAGCCCCACACCCCCCAGAGGGCCACGCAGGGGGCTGGGGCCGTCCCACTGAACGGCAGAACAACTCTGGGCCTTTGGGGTACAGAGCTCCCCGCCGGGACTGGGCCGCTAACCACAGGGCAGCCTGGTCAGGAGGGAAGTGAGGAGCACGGGGAGCACCACCCCCCTCCCCAATCCCAACTGCTGCCACACACCAGCCACATGCCTCCCTCACCAGCAGCACCGGGACGCGGGCAGAACTGACCTGACGTTCACCATGTCTGCCGGGGTCCCCACGAACCCGCCAGTGAAACCTGTGGCCAAAGAAGAGCTGGGGTCAGGGGGCTCCTCCAGCCTGAAGGAGCCCGGGGCTGAGGGACCCTCTCCCTCGCTCACCTCCCACTGCACCCAGCAGCACTTTCTGGTAGAAGGGGGGAGGCCCCTGGCTGCCCTGGCCCAAGCGGTCCCTCGCGGTCTCATAGATGGCAAAGCGAGTCAAGGAATACGTCATCTGGAGGAGAGGGAGAATGAGCCGCTGCGTCCCTGCCTCCCCGGCCCCCGCGGCTCAGGGCAGCCTGTCAGCTCCAGCCCAGCTGCCAGACAGGGAGGGCAGCGCCACGCGGCAGGAGCTCCGTGCTGGCCTTGGGGGACCAGAGGCCGTCAGGGCATGGTGGCACTCACCTGCCGGCAGAGCGAGGCGCTGAGCCCATTGTAGAGAGCCAGGAAGCCATCGGTGCGGATCACACGCATCGCCATCCCCATCATCCGCATCTTCACCTCCTGCTGCGTCTGCAGGTGGACCTGGGGCAGAGTCTGGCAGCGTCAGTGCACCAGCCCACTGCCGGGGCTGGGCAGAAATGGGAGAGCGCAGGGCAGCGGAGCAGGGATGGCCGCTCCGAGTGCTTGTCAGCGTAACTCACTCACGCAGGAGCTTCCCCGCAAACAGCAATAGCTCCAGGCTCCCCACAGCTCAGCAGTACTGGAAACTGGCCCAGCCCAGCCCAGCACCAGGGCGGTGGAGGCTGGCAGGAGAAGGGGGAGTGCGGAGGCACCTGCCCACAGTCCCTCCCAGGCACCTGCCCAGCTCGGCGGCCTCAACAGCACGCCCCAAGATGAAGTGGCAGCGCCTGCTCCTCCAAGAAAGACCCTGGGCCACGTCGTGGCGGGGAGGATCCAGAAACACGTGAGCGAGCGAGCAACCAGTGCGGGTTTGCTCGGAGGGACCAGGGCAGGGCTGGTGAATTCATGACCTCCTGCTGCCCTACACCCTCACCACGTGAGGCGGCAGGCCTCCCGAAGTAATTTCCCCTCCTCCCCAGCCACAGGAATCGCAGAGGCAGGAAGACAGCCCCACAGCCCTGCTCACCAGCTCCGAACGGCTCCCTGCCACAGCCAGGCACAGCCCGGGTGTCCAGGCGCTCCCCTCCCCACCCGCAGCAGCCCAACGCTTCCCACCATCACCGGAGGAAGAGGCAGCGGGACCGCGAGGGCTGGCTGGGATGGAGGAGCCATGTCGGCCGGTGCCGGAGCATGTTCTGAGCGTATCCGCCCAGCCCCACGCTGCAAAGATTGCATGTGGGTCAAAGGCCCCAGGAGATAAAATTAAGGAGAGCAAAGTGCCGCTGGCAGGGGACCAGGCCTGGCTCCCGTTACAGAAGCCCCGGCACGGCCAGAGCGTGGGACGCGCAGCAGGACGCTGGGAACAGCCTCTGTCTCCCGTGCGGGGCAGCAGCAGGGGTGCAGGGAATGGGCCTGCCTTTGACCCCGGCAGGCGGATTTCGGACACCAGGGACCAGAGCTCGTGGCGTGCCGGGGAGCTGGGCGAGCCGCTGCCAGGCAGCCTGGGGCAGAGGGACCGGGCGGGCAGGCAGGTAGGGCAGAGCCACGCCTGGAAGCACTCCACTGCCTGCCCATCCCAGGGCAGCAGGAAGGGCAGGCAGGCAGGCAGGCAGGGGAGGAGCTGGCCCGCGCTGCGGTCACTGCCGCAGGGCAGGCAGCCCCGTGGGCGGCCAGTGGCTGCACAGCTCCGGCTCAGGGGTTCTGGCAGGGGCGTGAGCACCCTCCGGCCAGGCTGGCTGGGGCCTCCCGCGGGGGCCAAGGTCCAGAGGTGCGGTGAAGCACCCTTCACCCCCTGCCCTGCCAGACCCTGAGGCCCTTCGTGCTTCCCCACACCTGGAACCAGCCCCTGCTGCGGGGGAGCTCTGGGCCAAAAGCAGGCCTGCGTTCAATATTCAGGCGTGAACCCTCCGGCCAAAACAGCTGGCTGGCCCAGGCTGCTCACAGCCGCGGGGCATGAGGGGGCTACGCATCTGTGGGGGGATAGCGCGTGGGGATGCAGCCTGAAAGTCACGCCCGTCACGCTGGCTCAGAGACAGACCTAGAGGCATGTGCCAGACTAATTCTCCTTCTTAGCGCCTTGCCAGGGCATCCTACACGAGCCCCCACAGGCTGCCAGCCACCTCCGCTGGGCAGCTGGGGCCAGCCGGGCACGGCGACAGGCTGAGCACCAGGGAAGCAGCATCCCCCTGCCAGTGCTGGCTCCTCTCCTGGGCCTGTGCCTGGCGCATCTTCCCCTCTCTCCATGCAGTGGGGTGCAAAGGGGCTGCCTGTCCCGAGCCTCACCCGTGGGCACGGCCCCGGGCACGGCAGGCCCTTGCCTGGGCTTGCTCTCCCGCTCCCCCTCCGCAGCCTGCCCGGCTGCCAGGCTCATTGCTGCTTGGCCGGCACACAAGGCTCCGGGGCAGCGCTGGCATTCACCCCGTCCGTGGGTGCTGGCAGCACAGGGCTGCGCGCGGCGCTCTTTGTGCGGGAGCAGGGATGCCAGTCCGTCCGCGGCGCCTAGGTGACATCTTGGCCCGAGGACGCGGAGCCCAGTGGGCCTGCGTCCAACGCCGCGGGCCCCGGAGCCACTGCCGTGCCTCACGCAGGCACCCGGGCAGGGCTGGCCGGGGTGTCCTCCACGGACCCCCCCCACACACACCCTACAACCCTCAGCGTCGGCACCCCAAGTTCCTCAGCCCCACAGCCCCGAGCCGTGTCCCCTCAGCCCCACACCTGCCCCTGCACCGGACCCACGTCCCCTCAACCCTGTCCCCGCGGCCTTCACCCCCCCCGGGCCCCACAGCCATGTGTGCGTGTGTCCCCCCCCCCGCAATCCCCGGACCCCACAGCCGCCTGTCTCCTCCCCGATCCCAGCGTCCACCTCACGCTCACTCCCCTCACCGGGAGCCCCCCCCCCCCAGCAGCCATTCCCCGGTCCCTCAAACCCAGACTCCAGAGCCGGCCCTTCAAAACCGTTCTCCTCACAGACGTTCGCCGGTTCCTCACAGCCGGCAAACCCCCCCCCCCTCTTCACCTCCCCGGCAAACCGCTACCCCGTCCCCCTCACAGCCGTTCCCGCCTCCCAGTTCCCGCTCTTTTTCTCTCCCCCCCTCCCCTCACCTTGAGCAGGTCGAGCGGGTGGGTGCAGCAAGCGGCGCCGCACGAGGCGAGCCCGCCGAAATACCAGCGCGACACGCGCCGCTCCGCCATCGGCGCCGTTCAGGCGTTTAAGACACGCCCCTTCCTCGGGAGGGAGGGAAGCCCCGGCAACGCCACGCCCCCTCGGATAAACCACGCCCCCCAAGGATAAACCACGGCCCCGAGGATAAACCACGCCCATTCCCACCTTACCGGAGCCGGCGGTGATGATGGCGGGACCGGGACCACCCCGACGAGCCCGGGGGACGGCGCGGCAGCTGCCGCGCCGTCCCCGGGACTCCAAGGGTCCACTTCCCCCACGGCGGAAAGCGCTTCTCTCCGTTAATTATTAATAATTAACGGAGAGGTCAAACCATCTGGCGGCGGAAAGGTGGCGGCACCAAAATGCAGCTTGAGGAGGAGGAGACGGGGGCGGGGGGGGCGCGGTGCGGCGGGTATAGGCAGCAGCGGTAGCGGGGTACAGGCATGGATGATCAGGCGGGGCTGATTTTCGAGAGATTAACCGTTTTACAGGGTTTTTGTTTGTTTTTTGTTTGTTTTTTTTTTTTTGTTGGACATTTATGAAGGTAGAGTTCATTGCGATGCTGGAACTAGACAACAGCCCCACCAAAACCGTACAGCGTTCTTGTACCGGATCGCTTCCCGCCGCACGACTAAGGGACGTCTCGCACTCAGAAACGTCCGGATCCCGGCGCAGGCAACGGCCGGCGCCCGGGCAGGCGGCAGCGGGGAAGGCTGCCGTCAGTCATGCCAGTCCCTCCGTGGTGAGACGAGGCCACCTATTCCAGAACCACAGTCCCTCCTGCTGCCTCCAGCGCCGCTTTGATCTTCTCTGCTTCCTCCTTGGAGGCGTTAGCCTTGATCTCCTGCGGAAGGGACTCCACCAGCTTCTTTGCCTGCGGGAGGGACAAAGTACGAGACTTGTAAACTGGCTTTCGCTAACTAGATTAACAGATTCAGAGCTGCGAGCCCGACCGCTGCATAAGCAGACCAGGCAAACTCACCGACTGGTCTAAAACCCAAGACTTTTACTTGAACTATAGCACATCCTGCCGGAAGGCGTCTAAACCTGACTGCAAGTGACGGCACATCCACTATAGCCCTGGAAGACCTTTTTTCGGCGAGTAATTGCCCGTAAATTCCTCCCACCACGTGCACGGTGCTCCCTGATGCGCAGCCTCGGTCTGAGAAGGTGCCTGGGACGCATGCAGAGCCACTGCACAGCAACCTGCCATGGCAGCTGCCGGCCTGCATTGTGTCTTTTTTCAGTGCGAATGTTTTGGTTCACGTATTTCTGCCAGCGGGGAGGAGAGGCTGCCGCAGGGTTTGTACACGGCCGTGCAGGAATCCTCTGTACCAGCTAAAAAAAAGAGTTCCAGTACAGACTATACTTGACAACACAATCTTGATATTTTCAGGACTTTTTATACAAAACTATTGGTACCACACAGTGCCGTGATATTTAAGGCAAGCTGAAAAGCTGTTGAACTGATCTGAAGGGGCTTCTTGCAGTACTGCTGTAAAAAAGGGAAGGCAGCCCGGGAGGATAAGCCCCTGCTGCAGCCAGATGCTCTTGCTCTTACACCAAGCAGCAGCAACAAAGCTATTCGGCTCCTTAAAAACAAAGCCTGAGGAGGTTCCTACGGTGAAGAGCCGCTGCCAGCTCTCTGCCGTGTGGCACTGCAGGTATTTAGCACCCAACAGGTTGACCACTGCTGACAGAAAGAAGGTCTCGTTGTTTTAATTCATGTTGGGCACAGTGACGACGTATCCATGGTGGCAGAAAATGCTTTTTTTGCTAGGGATGAGAAGGTGTAACTGTGCAGGCAAAGCTCGGCAGGGCAGGCATGCCTTCACTCAGCAGAGCCCAGGACAGTATCTGGAAAGGAGCCCGTTCTGGCCTGCTGTGATGAGGACAGGCAACACAATCAAGGTCATTCATTTAAGATCCTTGCTCACTAATGCTTAACTTCTGTTCTAAAGCAGCCTCGGTCAAAGGAAGCAGCTGTTCAGAGCTCCCAGCAGGAGGAAGAGCAGGGCCCAAGCCAAGCTGGACCTGCACAGTAACAGCCGCTGGGCAGAGAGGCAACGCGTTTCCAATCCCAGCCGGAGCGTACGAGAACGCTGGCCCGGGATGGGCGAAGGCGCGAGGTAAGTGTCTGTGGGCCGGCTCTGACCACGCTTTCAGAGGCGCAAACGGACTCAGGTCCAGCTTGCGCTGATGACGCGCCTGTCTCACCAAGCAGTCGTTTCTGCAGGACTGTCCTGCTCGAGTCACGTCAGCACCCAATGTCCAAAGACTTGGCTAGCAATGCTTTCTTCCAAATCATTAACAGCCCTACCAGCCAAGACTGGATTCCCTGCAAATCTCATTAAAAATGCCTCAATTGGATGGCAATAAAATTTACAATAAAAACGTTTCAGCTACACTTTGAACACAACCTCTGTAGGCAGAACCCACCTTCAGCAGCAGTTTGTTTTGTGTGTCTGTGTTTTAACCAAAATACCAGGTCGGGTAAGTCACGCTTGACAAAGTTTACCCGCAATAACCTGCATCTACCAACCTTGTAACTGCATCGGAACTGCAACCAGCTTGCTTGACAGGTTCCACACACTAAGTTGATTTAGCATTAGTTCTCCAGACAGCTTTTAATTACCCGCTGATCGTGTCCATTACAGGGTTTTGGTATTTTAACGTTTGCTTGGGACTGATAATGGATAAACAACTGCCAGACTAACCAAGCTGATAGTCAGTTAATTATCCCAGTGGGCCAACAAAACTCACGTCTCTGCCACCAGAGTTTCTCTGTTATCGAATTGTTTGCAGTATATCAATATGAACGGGTCAGAAGATTTTCTGCAAATCCTTCTGGTATCCTGGGCTACAAGTAAGAGCAGATTTTACAATGCTCAACATTTCTTCCTTGCGGCTGGATAAACAGAAAGTGCTACTATTATCCCCAAGATATGAAAGCATCACCCAGTGGAGAACTGAAGCACGTTAAATGCTTCCGCAGTAGCCGCTGTATCACCTGTTCTTTGTTCTGAGCCTACATTGTGGCTCAAGGGCATGAGCTCAGACGCTGCACAGGACTGTGAAAGGCCCGTCTCCTCCGAGGAGAAAGGAGGAGGCCGAAACCAGGACAACCTACAAAAAGAAGAGCTCTGAAAAGCACTGGAAGCATGGATTGCAAGATGCGTGAATTAGAGAAACTCGTCTAAATTCAGAAATATATTGGCCTTGAAAAAGCCAAGGGGAAGGCAAGCCAAATCCAGCTGTAGCAAGGAATCCTGGCTGCTCCCGAGGTCTGCAGGAAAGCTCAACAGCAGCTCTCAGATTTGGAGAAGGTGAGGCTGGCACGGAGGACTGAGGTCTTTGCTCTGAGCCTCCTCACCGCACCGCTTCTGCTAGGGGCTCAGTTGTTCGCCACGCAGCAGAGCTGGGAGGGAACAGCCTTCTCTAGAAAACACCAGACAAACAGGCGCAACCGACTCCGGCTCTACACCTCGTCTGCATCTTTGCACCGAGGCGTGCGCACAAGCAGACTGTTCTCCTAAACATGGAAATCCAGGCTCCCTTTGGAACAGAGAACCGAGGCCGCCGCTGGCAACGTGCTTCAGGACCCGTCCGGGCTCGGGGGCGACGCAGCGGGCGGCCGGAGCCTCGGGCAGCCCCCTCCTCACCTGCACGAGGTTCACTCCCGGCACGAAGTTCTTCACCTCCTTGATCAGCTTCACCTTGTCAGCAGGTTTCAGCTCCGTCAGCCGGACGGTGAAATGCGTCTTCTCTTTCTTGAGCGGGACGTCCTCCTCCTCCTGGAAGCAGCCAGAGCTCGGTGAAGGCACCCGGCCAGGCCCAACGGCCCTCCTCCCCCCGCCCCCCCCCCCCCCTCACGCGTGGGGACCCGCGAGGCCGACACGGAGCCCCCGGGGCCCAACTCCCGACCCCTCCCCGAAGAGCCCGGTACCTGCGGAGCCGCCTGGGAGGGCAGGAGGGAGGCAGCCGCCGGCATCACCCCCACGTCCGGGATCTTCAGCGTCTCCTGCGGGAAGAGCAGCGGCACCGGTGGCCGGTGAGGCGGCGCACGCGGGGCGGGCCGGGCCAGGCCGAGATGAGCCGGGCCGGGCCGAGATGAGCCGGGCCGGGCCGCCCCGCGCCACCCACCTTGAGGAGCGCGTTGAGGTCGGCCACCTCCAGCAGCGTCAGCCCCGCGATGTCCCGCACCAGCTGCCGCACCTTGGGCGAGTACTCCTTGGCGGCCGTGTCCAGCGGCGCCCCGGCCAGCGCCTCCGAGCGCCGCGCGCGGCCCGTGCCCAGCGCCCGCAGGCCGGCGGCGGGCGGCCCGGTCGCGCCCCAGCGCCAGGCGGGCGGCGGGCGGCGGGGCAGGCGCGGCGGCAGCGCGCGGGCGGCGGGCAGCATGGCGGCCGCAGAGGACACGGCGGCGCTCTGCCCCGCGCTCGATGGTCCCGGCGGCCCCCGCGCCGCGCCGGCCGCTCTAGGCCCCGGCGCCTCGTCTCGATGGTGGGGCGGGGCGGGAGGAGACGGCGCTCTAGCCGCCGGGTCCGCCGCCACTCGCTCGCCCCGGTAGGCCCCGGTCGCCGGCGGGGCGGACGCGATGCCCGAGCGGGCCCCGGGCCGCTGCCCCCGCGCCCCCAGCACACCAGGCCGCAGCTCGTTCCCAACACTTTATTATCACCATTCGCGCTCGGTTTCCCCCCGCGAGGAGCGGTAGAGGGAGCGGCCGCGCCGCGGGGACGGGGACAGGCCCGGCCCGGCGAGAGGCGCCGGGCAGGGAGGGGAAGAAGGCGCTGGCGGGGAACGGGGCTCGGCAGGGGCGGGAGAGGGCGAAGCTGGCGCCGGACAGCGCGATGCCCGAGGCGGCGGGGAGCGGGGTGGGGGCCGGGTGCGAGCGCGGTTCCCCCCCGGGGCCTGCGGCCACAACCCGCCCTGGCCACCGGCAAGGGAGCCGCCTGCCTCGGCACGGCCGGGTCCCGCGGGGGGGGCAGGAGAAGGGGGGGGGGGATTGAGGCAGGAGAGCAGCCCCAGGGTGCCAGGGGAGGGGGCTGCTCTGCTGCTGGGTCCCCAGAGCCAACGGTGGGACCCTGTGCTCCCACGTCCCCCAGGCCAGGGACAGACGCGGGGCAGGGGGGGCCCCGAGAGGGCAGAAGGAGCGGCTGAAGTACAGAAGTGATTCCGGATGAAGAGTAGTGTTACAGGGGATCCCCCCGCGCCCCGCGGCAGAGATCAGTCAAAGGAGATGAGCTGGGCCTCGCCGCTGCCCTGGGGCTGCTGCACGGGGGCGGGCGCCGGCTGGGGTTGTTGCTGCTGGGGGGGCCCCCCAGCAGGTGCCATCTGGAAGAAAGGAGGCGGCTTCGTTAGCAAACGCACCCCTCCGGGACCGCAGCCCCCCCCCCGGGGCCGGCAGCACTCACCTGTTGGTAGAGGGGCTGCTGCCCGGGCAGGTAGGACTGCTGGGCCGGCAGGCTGCTCAGCGCGGCTTCCTGGCCCGGCAGGGCGGACATGAGGCCCTGCAGGAGCGAGGGGACGGCCGTCAGCGGGGTTGGGGGACGCACAGCGCCCGTGGGGCGGAGGTGGAGGCCCACAGCCTCCGCCAGGCCTCCCCCTTCCCTGCCACCGGCAGCGCAGGCCCAGGAAGGCTCCATGGGCTGGAGCCGACCCGCGCCTCGTCCCCCCCCAGTGCCCAAGAAGGGGCCCGCGTGGCAGGGAGCGCTCACCTGCATGCCGTAGGGCTGGTACCCCATGGAGACCGACTGGCTGCCCATGTAGCCCATGGCGCCCGACTGGGGGGCCTGAGAGATGGCCGGGATGCTCTGCGACTGCGAGGCTGCGCTCTGGGGAGGAGAGGCTGGTGAGAGGTGGTGCAGGCAGCGATGGCTCATCTCAAACCAACGCCCCAGGACCAGCATCGCTGGAACCAGGGCGTCTTCTTCCCCCTCTGCGCCGTGGGGAGCCCAGAACTGGCTCTGACCCCAACCCACTCCCACAGCGAAAGCGGCAGCAGCAGATCCAGAGATCTGGGACCAACCGGCCCTTTCTGCCTCCCGCTCAGAGATCCCCTCACTGAGATGGGGCGAGTCGCACCAGCCCCGCAGAACGCCCCAGCTGCCCGCAAGCTGCTCTGCCCTCGCTTGCCTGGTAGCCCTGCGTTGGAGTTGGCTGGTAGGACGAGTACGCCGGGGTGGTGGTGGGCACTGCCTGCCCCTGCTGAGCCGCCTGCCCGCTGCCTGCCCCCGGCTGGTACATGTAGGCGTTCACCAAGCTGGGATCTGGGGCAGAGAAGGCAGAGGTTGAAGCAACCACCGTGCGCTCAGCCTCCACCCACGCGGGATCAGCTGGCCGACGTACCTGTCCCTGTGACGGGCATCGCGGTGTACGGCCCCGTGCCCCCTTGTGCTGCCTGGTTCATGTATACGCTGTGCATGGGAGAGCCTTCCACGGAGCCGGCCGGGCTGAAGGTGCCAGGGAAGCTGGTGGGCCCAGAGGGCTGGTAGATCACTCCACTGGCTGCGGGCATGGCCTGGAGCTGTCGAGGGAATAAAAAGCAAGCTTTAGGCCATGTCCCCTGGGACCTGGCAGGGCGGTCTCTGGCCCAGCAGCCGTACTTGGGCATAAGGCAGCGAGAAGGCTGGCATCTGGGCTCTCATCTGGATGGTCTGCTTCTGCTGTTCCAGGCGCATCTGCCTCTCCTTCTCCTGCTCCTGCAGTCGCTGGATGGCCAACTGGCGCTGCATCTCCAGGTACTCCTGTGGGAACAGGGCCGTGACGGCTAGAAGCCAGGACACCGCAGCATCCCCTCCTACCAGGGCAGCCGTCCCTGCCAGCCCTGGGCTGGCCCAAGGTGCAGGCAGGCCTGCTGCCTGCTGCGGCCCCCAACACCCTGGAAACGCTTCCCTGCCTCACCTGCTTCTTCTGCCTCATGATCTCCAGCTTCTGGGCCAGCTGGATCTGGCGCTGGCGCTCTGCCTCCTCCGCTGCACGGCGCAGCTTCTCCCGATGCTCCTCCCGCAGCGCGTTCAGAGCCCCACGCGCATCCCGGATCTGGGCCAGTTTGTCCTGCAGGCCTTCGTAGTACACTGGGGAGGGAAGAGACAGCCTCAGGGACCCTCTCGGGGCAGAGCACTCGCACCACCCCTGCACGCCACACCGTTTTCTCTCCGGAGAAGCTGTGTCATGGGAATGCCGAAACCCTGGCGCTGGGGGAAGCCCCGGCAGCCGCCCGCTCCTTGCCAGGACGCACACCCACGCCCACGCAGCTCCCACGTACGCCTGCGCTCGTCCAGCTGGTTGAGCAGCTCCAGCAGCTGGGGGTGCATGTTGTTGATGGACTGGAAGAGGGACAATACGGCAGAGTCATTGGTGATGCTGCGGCCCCGCATGTGGTTGCTCTTCATGCGGTTGACAAACGTGGTGACTGCATTCTGCAGCGCCTTCAGGAACTGCTCGTGGTTCTCCTCAGACTCGCCATTCTGGTACTGCTGCTGGAAGGACAGGGCAGCCAGTCAGCCTCAACTCTCCCGTGCCGAGAGCCAGCAGCAAGCCTGCAGAGCTGCGTGACTGGGCTGAACGAAGGAGTCGGGCACTTCTCACCCCTCAGAAGCTGCCAGACACAGGTCCGGGCCCCCTCTTACCTCAACAACACCGAGCGGGGCAGGGTGGCCTTCCCCAGGCTGAGCAGCTGGCTCTGTGAGGGACAGAGGTGCTGACGGCGTGGGGCTCTTGCGAACTTCCTCTTGTTTCTTCTCCCAGTAGTTGCGGTTCAGGTACCGAGCCAGCTGCCAGAAAGAGAAGGAAGATGAGCATCGCAGCCCCGCTGGGAGTGAGCCTGGGCCGTGGACTAGTAAGACCTGGATCCTTACCTCCGGCTCAATGTCCTCAGCCAAGGGAGCAGAGGAATTCTGGAAAGAGACAGACAGGGAAATCCGGTTCAGAGAAACCAGAGACCCACAGCTCCCACACAGATGTCCTGCTCGGACCTGGCCATGCACAGCCACCAGTGCTGAGCACCAGCAAAGGAATGAAAGGGGACAGCCATCTCCTTCAGCCAGACACATGCTACAGCTACGGGAGGCAGCGGAGGCACCTAAATGCCGGCTGAGTGCAGACCTTCTTGCTAAAAACACAGTAGTGCTGTGAAAGAGCAAGGGACTGAATGGGGCAAATCTTTTTTGTCAGAACAGGGATTAAATCTGGCGCAAGCAGGGCAGTCTCAGGCTAGGGAAGTGGCCTGCATCCAGCCACTTCACATTCAGGGGTCCTGTGAACGTACCACGGGTGGGGAATAGAGCGTGCTGACCGGGGGAGCTGACGACGTGACGGGTGTGGGCTCAGCCTTCGGGTACATGGAGTAGGTTGTTTTCTGCCTCTGCAAAAGAGAAAAAAACCAGTCAACTCGGGGACTGCCCAGACTCCTCCAAATCACCCAGTCAGCAACAGACTGGGCACACTGGGTGGGCGAGGCTCCTAGCGATGGCCAGGCATGGCCAGCAGACCCAGCCTCACACTTTGAGCAATTCCCGCAGGCCAGCGTGCCCCAGGGCTTGCGGCTTGGGCACAGCCTGCTTCCAAGATTCGGCACCACAACACAGCACGTGCCTGGCTCCGCTTTCACTCTCTCATTCCACAGGCCCCATGACTCGCTCACACCAGGACATGCCTAGAGATCTGCTACCGCACAGCTACGAGATGCCCAGCAACGACCACCCCCAGATGCCAAGCAGGCCACAAACCATTCTCTCCTTCTCCTCGGCCTCTGACTGAGACAAGGCAATAGCTAGCTGGAGCTCCTCCTCCTCTTGCAGAGCCGTCTCGTCACGCTTTGGAGGCAGCTGCAAGTGGAAAGACGAGGAGGTGGTCAGTAAAGGGATCGACAAGCGGGTCAGGATCACTGGATCACCTACAGGGCAGCCACTCACCTGGGACTGCTGAGAGAGGGGGCTGGTCAGGTACTCGGGCGGCAGTTCGGAGGTGGCAGCAGCTTTACCCTCAGCTTTCCTGTAGTCAGAAAGAGGCGACAATGCAGACTGAATGCTCCTTCCTCCGCACTGGAGCCCCAGCTCTGCATGACACTACAGCTGTAAACCCCGTTCCCAGGAAGGAAGGGAACCCAGCCCAGCCTGCACAGCTTGGGAAACCCTTGCTCTGGACTGCAGAAAGGTGGCTCCACGCCAAGCTTCCCCCCTCACCGTCCCAGCTGTTGCAGGCAAAGAAACACACCACAAAGGGTACTGACTTGTTGAGATGCTCATAACAGGGCTCGCAGACTCTCACTTCCTTCTCAATCCCAAACTTGGGGATGGTGGAATACTTGGAGGAGCATTTGCCGCAGAAGATCTGCCCGCAGGCCCTGCAATGATGCTGCAAAGGATGGGAGACATCAGTGCGGTAGCAAGCACTCCTTCACCACCAGACATCACTCAGATGCTCCTGGCACTTCCCTGCCAGCGGCCACGGAACGCGATCCAGCCCCGACACACTTCCATGGCGGCTCGGGGAGTCCTGCAAGTCCCGGGGGGCTGAGCAGGACCAGGGAACCCAGAGGGGGAGGAGTGGCACCCACCTTCCGTGTCACAACGCCAAACTGCACTCGACATCTGTGACACTCCTCAGCATCGACCCAGTCTGGAGCCTGTCAGGGTTAAGGAAAATTGTGTAAGGAGGGGAGGAGGGCCTCAAGGAGAGTGTCTCCACCGAGCCCTTCAGGAGCTCCTACGGCTAACCAAGGCACTCTCATGAATGGGGGAGACTGGAAGCATTTGCAGCTCAACAGGAAATATTAATCCCCACAAGTTATCTCCTCTCATGTTCCTAGACTGTGATGCTTTCCCAGTCAGCAAGAGATTTTCTAGGAATGTGTCTGCACAGCAACCCCTTTAGCAATGCCCTGCTGCCATGTTCAGACTGCCATGCTGCTGGAAGCCCACCGAATGGAGTAAGATGAGACTAACTCCCTATCCTGGTCAATTCTCCCCTCCGTCTGGTAGTTTTAGGCTACGTTGCTGTACACCACCCCAGAACTGCCCACGTGGCAGCTGGGAGCAGCATGGACCCAGCCAGGTCTTTAATCTGCATGAAATGGAGGAATGCAAGAACTGAAGGTTTAGTAGGAAGGGGACAGGAGAGCAAGGTCTGTCCTGCAGCGCCAGCTCCCTCCCCACCAGCAGAGCTCACCCTTTCTGCAGCGAACATGGCATCGCTCTCTTTGAACTCCGGGAACACGTGACCTGCGGGAGAAGCGACAGCGTCCCGTTGTGAAGGGGCTCCTCCGGCACAGGGAGGCCGTGGTGCCTACAGCCTCGTGCCGTAGGCCCCAGCCACACACGTCGGATCCAGCTCAGCACGCCTGCCCTGACCGTTATCTTACTCTGGCACAACTAACAGCAATCTTTCTCCTGCAGGAGGCCCGAGGGCAATGCTCACACAGCACTTGCTGCTGTTTGCGAAGTACCGGGCTCTCAGCCACGCTCTCGGATGCACAGGACAATTCCCTATTCGTTTCCCTTATACACCTGTAAGGGACATCGGGGCCCTTTGGATAAGGCTTATTTCTCAAGACCTTGAACTCAGCACGGGGGAGAAAAAAACGCCCGCTGCATGGGCAAGCAGGGCTTTGAGTCTCACCCCTTGAGTGGCAAGAGTGTGGCAACACCGGCTCGGCGGGGGACCGGGACCTCCAGGCTCTGACACTCCCCGTGGAGGTTCTGGTGCACAGAAAGAGGCAGAGACAGCAGCGCGTCCCCTCCCTCACAGGGAACGCTGCCATCCCCGGGACAAGAGGGAAAAGTGCCATACTGACACTGTCAGAAAGCGGGAGCGTGGACCCGTCCTGGAAGTGCTAATGAAAGCCTGGGAGGAAGGAACCGCCCCACGGCAGATCCCTTCCCAGAGGACACGCTGATTTGCTGCCAGTTTCCCGAAGAACATTCGCAGCTCCCGCTTTTCAGGTCTCACTGCCAACTCTTAACTGCTAGCTGGGCTGGAGGCCCAGAGCAAGGCAGCCCCTGATCCTGGGACAACGGGGCTGTCCTCTCTCTGCAGCGGGATTCAGTCACTCCAAGAGGTTCATTGGGTATCGGGCACCAGGAGAAAGCTCAGTATTGCAAGTGCAGATTTTGCTAACACCAGGCAGGGTCCTGACACCGCTCCTTCTCCTGCAAGGTTCCTTCAGAGCAGAGCTGCTTGGCCAATTGTCCACCCACCTTTGCCCACAGAGTCCTCACCTTCAACCTTCATTATCTGATAGGTGTCCTGCACCACCTTGTACTTGGGCTCATTGCGGAAGGCGTGAGCCCAGGCCTGGATAAGGTACAGGATCTTACTGCGGACACTTGTCTCCACTTGCCTCTGCACAGAAAGGGAGGAGGGAAAAAAAAAAAATCTGAGAAAAAGACCCTGAAACCCAAAGGATAGTGTGATTCCCCCAGAAGAGAAGCCAGAAATACCATTCACGGAAAGAGAGACTTTAGAGTACTTGTGCAAGGTAAGAGCTGTCAGAAAGCTGCAATAAGGACAATTCACAGCAAGGACTACATCCTCCTTCAGCTTCCCCACTTCCCCCCTCCAGCACAAACAAGAAAACGTCCTTCAGAGCGGCACGAACCAACTTGAAAAGGGGTGCGGTTACGATGCTTTGAGAAAAGGCCCACAGAGACTCACGCAGCCGCTTGCCGGGGCAGGCACGAGCACCGGCCTGCCCAGCATCTTTGTCCACCTCCTCACACGAGCTGCTCGTCCCGCACTCAGAAAATTGCGGGACCTACAGCTACGCAGCTGGGCAGAACAGCGCAGGCCGCCTCACCCACACGCTGACAGGGCACCACAAGCTCACAGCTGGAGGGTGTCAGTGCCAGGCTGTCAGCACCTCCAGCCCCGAGACTCCTGCCCAGGAACACCCAAAGCTACCTCGGGATGTGACGCAGTAGGGACAGCTGGGAAGCCTGCCCTTTGGAGGCAGGAGTGGTTGTATCACACAGTTCAAGGGGCCAGAGGAAACTTGGCAAGCCTGTTCCTATCCCAGCCAGCCTCCGAGAGCAGCCCTGTCATCAGCTGACCAAGTCATCGCGCATTCACATGACCGGCTGCTCCAGAAATCCCC
>NW_026114064.1:0-80863 GCF_018139145.2 Gymnogyps californianus | reverse complement strand
AGAGTTAACTTTCTTCATAGTAACTAGTATGGGGCTATGTTTTGGATTTGTGCTGAAAACAGTGTTGATAACACAGGGATGTTTTCGTTATTGCTGAGCAGTGCTTACACAGAGTCAAGGCCTTTTCTGCTTCTCACCCCACCCCACCAGCGAGGAGGCTGGGGGTGTGTAAGAAGTTGGGAGGGGACACAGCCAGGACAGCTGACCCCAACTGACCAAAGGGATATTCCAGACCATATGATGTCATGCTCAGCATATAAAGCTGGGGGAAGAAGAAGGAAGGGGGGACTACTGGAGTTATGGCGTTGGTCTTCCCAAGTAACCATTACACATGATGGAGCCCTGCTTTCCTGGAGGTGGCTGAACACCTGCCTGCCGATGGGAAGTGGTGAATGAATTCCTTGTTTTGCTTTGGTTGCATGCGTGGCTTTTGCTTTACCTATTAAACTGTCTTTAACTCAACCCATGAGTTTTCTCACTTTTACCCTTCTGATTCTCTCCTCCATCCCACTGGGAGGGGGAGTGAGTGAGTGGCTGTGTGGTGCTTAGTTGCCGGCTGAGGTTAAACATTGACAGTTTCCCAGAGACGTTTTGGAGTCTCTATCTGGAGATATCTGGAGATATTCAAAATTCAACGAGACATGTTCCTGGGCAACCTGCTCTAGTTGACCTTGCTTTGAGCAGGGGGGTTGGACTCGATGATCTTCAGAGATCTTTTCCAATCTCAACCATTTTGTGATTCTGACTACTGTAGTGCCTTAATGAATGGTCAAATTTTCTGTAGTAGCTTCTTGCACAGAGTGAAAGTGGCAATTCCAGAGTCAGGTGTGTATGCTCCTTACATTGTAATTCTTAGGAAGAGTCCATCAAATGGTGTATATGCATTTCAGCAGAACTTCCTGGGCAGAAAAAACTCTTGGAACTTTTGTGTGAACCATTTTTTTCCTTTAAAAAGTCTCAGAACTATTTGAGGAATAAACTGAGTCCTTCCTCCTCTTCAGTAGTGCTCTTTCATAGGAGAATTGTTTCTCAGTTGAGCTGAGGCATACATGTAAGATGGATGAACTTGCACTGAAAATCTTGCTTACTTTCTTACTAGAAAAATAAGGGTTTGGTTTTTTTTTCTGGCTACCAATGTGCTATCTTTCACTTGTGCAAAGTTAATAAACTTTCGATGGAGAAAAATGATGTCTTTTTACAGAGAAATTATGCAAACAGTCTGTTAGGAAATGTTGCTTCAGTAATTGAATGAGTTCCTTTTAGTAAAGTTATTACAATTTGTCGTGGTTTAACCCCAGCCAGCAACTAAGCACCACGCAGCCGCTCACTCACTGCCCCCCACCCAGTGGGATGCGTGAGAGAATTGGAAAATAAAAGAACCTTGTGGGGTGAGATAAAGACTGTTTAATAGGACAGAAAGGAAGGAAAAACAATGATAATGATAATAATAATATGACAATAGTAATACTAAAAGAATTAGACTATACAAAGCAAGTGGTGCACAATGCAATTGCTCACCACTCGTTGACCGATGCCCAGTTAGTTCCTGAGCCACGATTCCACCCCTCCCAGCCAACTCCCCCCAGTCTATATACTGGGCATGATGTCATATGGTATGGAATAGCTCTTTGGCCAGTTTGGGTCAGCTGTCCTGGCTGTGTCCCCTCCAGCTTCTTGTGCCCCCCAGCCTTCTTGCTGGCTGGGCATGAGAAGCTGAAAAGTCCTTGACTTAGTATAAACACTACTTAGCAACAACTAAAAACATCAGTGTGTTATCAACGTTATTTTCCTACTAAATCCAAAACACAGCACTATACCAGCTACTAGGAAGAAAATTAACTCTGTCCTAGCCGAAACCAGGACAGTATCCACCCCTTATTCTACACCATCTACATCATGTCCAGGTCCCAGACTTTCCAATGCATTTTCAATTAATCACCACCACTTTTGCTGTCTTTTGATACATATACACACAGATATCATTCCCTTAATCTATAAGCCTTTAAAATGTCCATTTAAAATGTTTGTTGAGTTCATTCAGTCCATGACTTTGGACTCCATCTGTCATAACAGTCTGTCTGGGCAGGAGGGATGGTGCAAAGTCCGCTCAGTCGGCAGAGCAGGATCGGACTTTGGTGCGGTGCAGCGGGCAGATGACATTGGGCGCAGCAGGAGGATGGTGTGTAGTGTTGGATTGTTGCATGCTGCAGTCAGTCCTGGTTCCATCACTACTGCACTTCACTCGGTTTTATCAAAGTTCATTCTTTATTAATTTAGATAATTCTTACTGTAATACTGTTGATATAGCATATAATAACTATAGTAATGATTACATACAATGGCAGGGTTATATAGCAATTAACATCATACAATTTAATCTATTGGCTGTTCTCACCTAAAATCAAATCCCCTTGAGGCACACATCGGACTTCCCTGTCCTTCCGCATCACCCACCAAGTGCACCCAGGTCCTTGAGCAAAAGCAATCCCACGAATGGGTTTGCCTTTGCCTGAGGCAGGAGTAACCCAGACTGTCTTCCCTAGCATATTTTTTATGTGCACTACAGGAACTTTATCCCCTTCTACAGTACATAAAAGTTCTGATTGGGCAGGGCCAGCCTGATTGACAGATCCTCTAGTGTTGACTAACCAGGTGGCCTTTGCTAAATGTGTATCCCAATGTTTGAAGGTCCCACCACCCATTGCTCTCAATGTAGTCTTTAACAATCCATTGTATTGCTCGATTTTCCCGGAGGCTGGTGCATGATAGAGGATGTGATACACCCACTCAATGCCGTGCTCTTTGGCCCAGGTGTCTATGAGATTGTTCCGGAAATGAGTCCCGTTGTCTGACTCAATTCTTCCTGGGGTACCATGTCGCCATAAGATTTGCTTCTCAAGGCCCAGGATAGTGTTCCGGGCAGTGGCATGGGGCACGGGATATGTTTCCAGCCAGCCGGTGATGGCTTCCACCATTGTAAGCACATGGCGCTTGCCTTGGCGGGTTTGTGGGAGTGTGATATAGTCAATCTGCCAGGCCTCCCCATATTTATATTTCAGCCATCATCCCCCATACCAAAGAGATTTTAACCGCTTGGCTTGCTTAATTGCAGCGCATGTTTCACATTCATGGATAACCTGTGCGATAGTGTCCATGGTCAAGTCCACCCCTCGATCGCGAGCCCATCTATATGTTGCATCTCTTCCCTGATGACCTGAGGTGTCATGGGCCCACCAAGCCATAAATAATTCACCCTTATGTTGCCAATCCAGATCCACCTGAGCCACTTCAATCCTAGCAGCCTTGTCTACCTGTTGATTGTTTTGATGTTCTTCAGTGGCCCGACTCTTGGGTACATGAGCATCTACATGACGTACTTTCACAACCAGGTTCTCTAGCCGGGCAGCAATATCTTGCCACAATGGGGCAGCCCAGATGGGTTTCCCTCTGCGTTGCCAGTTACTCTGCTTCCATTGCTGCAACCACCCCCACAGAGCATTTGCCACCATCCATGAGTCAGTATAGAGATAAAGTATTGGCCATTTTTCTCGTTCAGCAATGTCTAAAGCCAGCTGGATGGCTTTCACCTCTGCAAACTGACTCGATTCACCTTCTCCTTCTGCAGTTTCTGCATCTTGTCGCATGGGACTCCATACAGCCGCCTTCCACCTCCGATGCTTTCCCACAATGCGACAGGACCCATCAGTGAACAGGGCATATTGCCTCTCATTTTCTGGCAGTTCATTATACAGTGGGGCCTCTTCAGCATGCGTTACCTCCTCCTCTGCTGATATTCCAACATCTTTGCCTTCTGGCCAGTCCGTGATCACTTCCAGGATTCCTGGGCGACTGGGGTTTCCTATTCGACTTCATTGTGTGATCAGTGCAACCCACTTACTCCAGGTGGCATCAGTTGCATGATGTGTAGAAGGGACCTTCCCTTTGAACATCAAGCCCAGCACAGGCAGTCGGGGTGCTAAGAGGAGCTGTGTTTCAGTACCAACCACTTCTGAAGCAGCTTGAACTCCTTCATATGCTGCTAATATCTCCTTTTCAGTTGGAGTATAGCGGGCCTCGGATCCTCTGTATCCCCGACTCCAAAACCCTAGGGGTCGACCTCGGGTCTCCCCGGGTGCTTTCTGCCAGAGACTCCAGGTAGGGCCATTCTCCCCGGCTGCGGTGTAGAGCGCATTTTTAACATCTGGTCCTGCCCGGACCGGCCCAAGGGCTACTGCATGAACTATCTCCCGTTTAATCTGTTCAAAGGCTTGTTGGTGCTCAGGGCCCCATTTAAAATCGTTCTTCTTCCGGGTCACTTGATAGAGAGGGCTTACAATCAGACTCTAATTTGGAATATGCATTCTCCAAAAACCCACAACCCCTAAGAAAGCTTGCGTTTCCTGTTTACTAGTCGGTGGAGACATAGCTGCTATTTTGTTGATCACATCCATTGGGATGTGACGACATCCGTCTTGCCATTTTATTCCTAAAAACTGGATCTCCTGTGCGGGTCCCTTCACCTTACTCTGTTTTATGGCAAAACCAGCCTTCAGAAGGATTTGGGTTATTTTCTCCCCTTTCTCAAAAACTTCTTCTGCTGTGTTGCCCCATACGATGATGTCATCAATGTATTGCAGGTGTTCTGGAGCTCCACCTTTTTCCAGTGCATTCTGGATTAGTCCATGGCAAATGGTGGGGCTGTGTTTCCACCCCTGGAACAGTCGATTCCAGGTGTACTGGACGCCCCTCCAAGTGAAAGCAAACTGTGGCCGGCACTCTGCTGCCAAAGGGATTGAGAAAAATGCATTAGCAATATCACTTGTGGCGTACCACTTGGCTGCCTTTGACTCCAGTTCATATTGAAGTTCTAGCATGTCCGGCACAGCAGCACTCAGCGGTGGCGTGACTTCATTCAGGCCATGATAGTCTACTGTTAGTCTCCATTCTCCATTAGACTTTCGCACTGGCCATATGGGGCTGTTGAAGGGTGAGCGAGTCCTGCTGATCACTCCTTGGCTCTCCCGTCGACGAATCAGCTTATGGATGGGAATCAGGGAGTCTCGGTTGGTGCGATATTGCCACCGGTGCACCCTTGTGGTAGCGATTGGCACCTGTTGTTCTTCAACCCTCAGCAACCCCACAACCGAAGGGTCCTCAGAGAGACCGGGCAAGGTGGACAACTGTTCAATTTCCTCTGTCTCCAAGGCAGCTATACCAAAAGCCCACCAGTACCCCTTTGGGTCCTTGAAATACCTGAGATGATAGTCTATGCCAAGGATGCATGGGGCCTCTGGGCCAGTCACAATGGGGTGTTTTTGCCACTCATTCCCAGTTAGGCTCACTTCAGCCTCCAATAGAGTTAGCTGTTGGGATCCCCCTGTCACCCCAGGAATACAGATGGGTTCTGCCCCTTTATAGCTTGATGGCATTAGGGTACACTGTGCACCGGTATCCACTAGAGCCTTATACTCCTGTGGGTCTGATGTGCCAGGCCATCGGATCCACACAGTCCAATAAACCAGGTTGTCCCTTTCCTCCACCTGGCTGGAGGCAGGGCCCCTCTAATCCTGGTCAGAGTATTTGTTACTCACTTCTTGTAAAAATGACTTAGAGGTCCCTTCAAGAGGGTCAGAAGCCCTTCTACTCTGTCTGGGGAATTGGTTGCTGGAAACCGGAGCAGCATCTTTCCTGGAAGAATCCCCTTTTGTGGTTGCTTTTCCTTTCAATTCACGTACCCGTGCATCTAGGGTCGGGGTAGGTTTTCCATCCCACTTCCTCATGTCCTCTCCATGGTCATGCAGGTAAAACCACAGGGCACCCCGTGGTGTGTACCTTCTATATTCTCTCTCTTGATCAGAGGAATGCTCACTCCTAATAGCTGAGATATTGGTCTGTACAGGTGGGGAGTAGGACTTTTCGATCAGTTCGATCAGTTTTTCGGACAGTTTTTCCACAGCTGAGATACAGGCTCGTAGGGATGAAGAGAGATTTTCTTCATATTGCCGGAGTTGGCGAGCCATTTCATCCACTGTCGGTGCCTCTTAGTCTTTCCAGGTTAGTACTGCCAGTGGGTTGGCATACGATGATGGTGCGCTCCGTACAAACTTCCGCCACATGGGTCGTGTGCATTGAACTTCATCTGGATCTCTGGGTAATTGTGCACTGTCCGGGTCATAATAAATCATCTCTAGCACAGCTAATTCCCTCAGGTACTGAATACCTCTTTCCATGGTGGTCCACTTGCCTGGTTGACATATAACATCTTCCTTGAAGGGATACCTTTCCCTCACGCCTGACAGGAATTGCCTCCAGAGGCTGAGGGCTTGTGTCCCTTTTCCAATCGCCTTGTCAATGCCACCTTCCCTAGCAAGTGATCCCAGCTGCTTGGCTTCCCTACCCTCTAATTCCAGGCTACTAGCCCCATTGTCCCAGCATCGGAGCAGCCAGGTGATAATGTGCTCACCTGGATGACGGCTGAAGTCTTTTCGCATATCTCACAGCTCAGTCGGGGATAGGGATCGGGTGATTATCTCTAGTTCTGCCTCTTCCTCCTGTTCTCGTGATGACCCTGGTTCACCTTCATCCTTTGCTAAACGAACTGATTTTTTTGTATATTTCTTCTTCTGTATAGGGGCGACTGATACCAGCACAGGTTTTTTCTCTGGTTCAGCTGCAGTGCCTGTCACCGGGGTTGGAGTAGCCGCAGTGCCTGTTGCAGGGGTTGGAGTAGCCGCAGTATCTGTCAGTCTGTTTTCCCTCCCTTCCCCCTGAGGGTGCTGCACAGTATCGAGCAGTGTTTGGTAGATACTGGCCAGGGCCCAGCACAGTGTGATAAGTTGTGCCTCTTTGGAATCGCCACAGCATTTTCCTTTCAAATATTCTATCACTTTATCAGGGTCCTGTAGTTGTTCGGGAGTGAAGTTCCAAACCATTGGAGGTGAGAAGTTCTCTAGATACCTGCCCATTTTCTCCCACATGCCATGCCACCCATGACTATCCAGCCTCGGGGCAGATTTCCAAGTGGTATTCTTAGACAGTTGTTTAACCTTAAACAAGACCTGGAACACATTCAGGAGACATAGCAATAGGAACATGCTGGTTCGAGCATCCCAAGGATATTCAAAATTCTCAAGAGCTACTGTAATGTGCCTGTAGGAGAAGGGGAAGCTGAAGAAATGTGTCTCCCCCGTGGCTTGGCTCTCCGATGAGAAAAGGTACAAGGTGTAATTATTAATAGTTTCTGATAGACAGCTCCCGAAGTACGGAGGTGACGGCAATGCTGAGTACAAATACCAGATTAGTTCCACGACCAGCAATTCTATCGTATCATAAGCCAGTGTTACAAAGTAGAACACCATGATAACTCTGGCCCAGTTCCCACGGGTGATAAACAGCACAACAGGGAGCATATACTGCAAGTAAGGTCTTACATAACGCACCTTTAAGAACAAGTGCACCAACTTTGAGAGCGAATACATCAACATTGTGACCAGCAACTATTGAACTAATATAATGTATGTTTATAACAAATTTGTTCTAACACATTCCAGTCAGATTTGTCGTTGTCTCAACCCATACTGCCCCACGTTAGGTGCCAAAAAAGGACTGTCGTGGCTTAACCCCAGCTGGCAGCTAAGCACCACGCAGCTGCTCACTCACTCCCCCCCACCCAGCGGGATGGGGGAGAGAATCGGAAAAAAAAAGAACCTTGTGGGTTGAGATAAAGACAGTTTAATAGGACAGAAAGGAATGAAAAACAATGATAATGATAATAATAATATGACAATAGCAATACTAAAAGAATTAGACTATACAAAGCAAGTGGTGCACAATGCAATTGCTCACCACTTGCTGACCGATGCCCAGTTAGTTCCCGAGCAGCGATCTACCCCTCCCAGCCAACTCCCCCCAGTCTATATACTGGGCATGATGTCATATGGTATGGAATAGCTCTTTGGCCAGTTTGGGTCAGCTGTCCTGGTGGTGTCCCCTCCCAGCTTCTTGTGCCCCTCCAGCCTTCTTGCTGGCTGGGCATGAGAAGCTGAAAAATCCTTGACTTAGTATAAACACTACTTTTAGCAACAACTGAAAACATCAGTGTGTTATCAACATTATTTTCCTACTAAATCCAAAACACTGCACTATACCAGCTACTAGGAAGAAAATTAACTCTGTCCTAGCTGAAACCAGGACACAATTATATCTATTGCCCCCAAATGGAATAAAGGCCCTCTCAGGCTACATACTCTGGGCTTTTAATCTTAACAGACAAATAAAGGAAAAGAGGAAGGGACAGATACAGGATATGTTACAAATGAAATATTAATGCAGGTCAACAATAGATTTGGTTTAGAACCCAGTGTCTTCACTCAGAAATGTGCTATTTCTTCGAGGTCTTTCATAGACTTTAATCTGTTTGGAAGCCTCTTTAGACTTGCTCTAAATGCATGAATACATAAAGTGTTATATGTGTAATAGGGCAGGGTAAGTATAGTCAAGAAGGCTAAACAGTTACAAAAAGAGAAGCTGTAGTTGCTGCATGAGATTATATGCTTTCAGAGAGCATATAATAGTGCAAAAGTTATCTTGTCTTCATCATTGCGCTATTAGACATATTCTATATTCTTCAAGTCTTGACAGTGGTACAGCTTTGTTGTTGTGTTCAATTAAGACGATCTGGCCTTTCTAAGAATTGGAGTATATTAGCTTGGACAAAGAGCCATACATAAGTTTCTGTTCTGTTTCCAACACCTGAGGTAGCTTGCTCAGAACCTTGTGTTGTGTTCGTATGTTTTCAGGGACCGACTTCGCAAAAGGCAGTAAGAGTCCTACATATCTGGTAGGGGTGGGGTTAAACCACCTGTTTAGGACATTATTCCTACATTGTTATAAATGTGATAACTTTTAGAAGCCTCTGGAGAAGTCTGTTTTCCTATAATACAGGGTACTTGAAGAGGTAGGGGAGCAACAGAAAAATGGGAGGGGAAGATGACCTTGACAGGCTGGAGAAATGGACTGACAGGAACCTCATGAAGTTCAACAAGAAGTGCAAAATCCTGCACCTGAGGAGGAACAACCCCATGCACCAATATATGCTGAGGGGCACCCAGCTGGAAAGCAGCTTGGCAGAAAAGGACCTGGGGGTCCTGGTGGACACCAAGTTGAACATGAGCCAGCAATATGCCCTTGCTGTAAAGAAGACTGTTTAGCCTGGAGAAGAGAAGGGATTTCATCAATGTGTACAAATACCTGAAAGGAGGGTGCAAAGAAGACAGGGCCAGGATCATTTAAGTGGTGCCCAGTGACAGGACAAGAGGCAATGGGCACAAACTGAAACACAGGAGGTTCTGTCTGAACATCAGGAAACACTTTTTTCCTGTGAGGGTGACTGAGCACTGGAACAGGTTGCCCAGGGAGGTTGTGTAATCTCCATCCTTGGAAATATTCAAAAGCGGTCTGGACACAGTCCTGGCCCTGCAGGGGGGTTGGACCAGATGACCTCCAGAGGTCCCTTCGAACCTCAACCATTCTGTGATTCTGTGATTCTATGATTCTGTAAAGTGTTGGTTTCTCCCATTAAGTTATCACAGACACTGACTGAGCCAAAATGATACAGCAACATAATGTAACTGGAAGGAGCAGTCTTCAGGAAGCTTTTGTCATGACTGCTTGGTCTTAGGCTCCTCATACAGGGAGCATGGGCTTCCCATGCATGTGCTGCTTAGGGACTGATGCTTTAATAGAGCCAATCAGCTGCTGCCTTAACCTATTCAATATGTGATTTACCTTACTTGCTGCTATTTTCTTTTTCTCTGTCTAGATTGTTGTGGTGGATTGACCTTGGCCAGCTGCCAGACGCCCACCCAGCTGCTCTCTGACTCCCCCTCTTCAACAAGACAGGTGGGGGAAATAAGATGGAAAAGCTCATGGGTTGAGGTAAAGACAGGGAGATCACTTACCATTTACTGTCACAAGCAAAACAGACTTGACTTGGGGAAAATTAATTTAATTTATTGCCAATTAAAAATAGAGTAGGATAGTGAGAAACAAAGACAAAAACTAAACCACCTTCCCCTCCCTCCCCTTTTTTTCCCCAGGCTCAACTTCATTCCCTCATTCCCGACTCCTCTACCTCACCACCACCACCCTTCCCCATTCATATGAACTGCTCATAACAGTTCCTCTCTGCTACTCCTTCCGCCTCAAACTTTTCCCCTGCTCCAGCATGGGTCTTTCCCATGGGCTGCAGTCCTTCAAGTACTGCTCCAATGTGGGTCCTCTCCACTGGCTGCAGTCTTTAGGGTAAGCCTGGATCCTCCATGGGCCGTAGTTCCTGTCAGGAGAGCCTGCTCCAGCATGGGGTCTCCACGGACCGCAGTTCCTTCAGGGAATATCCACATGCTCTGGTGTGGGCTGCGGGGAATACCTGCTCAACCGTGGTCTTCTCCACAGACTGCAGGGGAATTATGCACTCCGGCACCTGAAGCTCCTCCTCCCCCTCTTCCTTCTCTGACCTTGGTGTTTGCAGGACTGTTTCTCACACTTTTTTTTCCCTCACTCCTCATTCACTGCTGTGCAGCGTTTTGCCCTTTCTTAAATATGCTTTCACAGAGGTACCACCAGCTTCGCTGATTGGCTCAGCTTTGTCCTGCAGTGGGTCTGTTGGAGCTGGCTGGAACTGTCTGTGTCCAGTATGTGGGCAGCCCCTGGTCTCTTCTCTCAGACGCCACCCCTGCAGCCTCTCCCCGCTACCAAAACCTTGCCATGTAAACCGAATCCGATTAAATTCTGGAAAATTTAATTAGATAATGGTTGCCTAACTTATTGTGATGTCCATTTATATTTTTTTATTATAGGCATGTTAATGCTAAACTTTCCAGAATTATTACCAGTTATGAAGATAGTTTCAGGTGTTCTCACTATTACGTACTTTCCATTGAAAAGAAAAAGTGAGAAACAGAGAAGTATTTTTCAGCAGAACTTTGCTTGTGTTTAATTCATTTCACTGGCTTATTCTCAATAACTTATATCACAATAACTTATTGTGATATTGTATATAAAATTGTATATTGTTATATCACAATATTGTATATTGTGCTATAACAAAATTGTATATTCTTATATCACAATAACTTATTGTGATGTCCATTTATAATGTGATGAAAATATTCTTATGACTATCCATATTGTCTGGTATCTTAGATGCTATGCCACTGCATTTGCATTCCTGTAACAAAAGACTTAATTTTCTTGAAACGTTATGGCCTGGCCTCATTAATTCAGAAAAAAAAGAAAATACAATTAAAGAAATTTTCAGGAGTTTTAAATTCATCTGAATTTTGTGCTAGTTAATGACATGCAGTATTATAAGTTTAACTTAATCCTGTTACATTACATTACTGTGTTATAGATAAACTATTCACATTTTAATCTGAGTGTTTTACTATAATTTCATAATGAGAAATTCAGAGGCAGAGTCAGAAGGACGTTCTTGTTTTGGTGGTTACATGATGTCCTGGTTTAACCCCAGCCGGCAACTAAGCACCACACAGCCACTCACTCACTCCCCCCACCCAGTGGGATGGAGGAGAGAATCAGAAGAGTAAAAGTGAGAAAACTCATGGGTTGAGTTAAAGACAGTTTAATAGGTAAAGCAAAAGCCACGCACACAAGCAAAGCAAAACAAGGAATTCATTCACTGCTTCTTATCGGCAGGCAGGTGTTTAGGGCCATGTCCAGGAAAGCAGGGCTCCATCACGTGTAACAGTAACTTGGGAAGACAAAACGCCGTAAGTCCAGTAGTCCCCCCTTCCTTCTTCCCCCAGCTTTTTATTGCTGAGCATGATGTCATATGGTATGGAATATCCCTTTGGTCAGCTGGGGTCAGCTGTCCCGGCTGTATCCCCTCCCAACTTCTTGTGCACCCCCAGCCTACTCGCTGGTGGGGTGGTGTGAGAAGCAGAAAAAGCCTTGATGTTGTGCAAGCACCGCTCAGCAATAACGAAAACATCTCTGCATTATCAATCATCAACACTGTTTTCAGCACAAATCCAAAACATAGCCCCATACCAGGTACTATGAAGAAAATTAAATCTATCATCCCAGCTAAAACCAGCACGCATGACAAAAAAAAGATTAACAGCACATTCTGGTTGTATCAATACAGACACCAAGACTAACTTTAAAAAAAAAAAAAAAATCTACTTTAATATTTTCTCTAAATATCCATTGTATCTTATTTTTTATTAGAAGTCTGTAGACAAAACAACAATCTTTCTCTCTAATCAAGGAAGCTACAGGAGGCAAAGCAATAATTTATTTCATAGATTATTAATTGCTACACAAAGACAATATATTTGTATTATATTTGTGAATCCACTTCACTGTTCTTGCTTAAATCCTTCCTTAAAATTTTCCTATGCAGTAATAGCTAAAAAAAATCCTTGTTAATAGGTTACTAGTGTCCTGAGACCACCTCCTTTCACACCCGTTTTGGTTGGCCGTATCTATAATTTCTTTCATTATTTAGATTGTGAGTTTGTAGAGACTGCTTTTTTATTTGCCAGTAGACACTGTAAAAAAGAAGTGGAGTCCATGACTGGCTCTTAAAAGAACAGAATTTTACAAATAAATATCAACTTCACATCTTCATACAAATAAAGCCAAAACATTATTTTTGTTAGTGATTTATAACTAGTATATGTACTACTTTTAGCAACTGTCCAAATATGTTAAATATATTATTGCTGTCTGAATTTAGTAGTTTGTAGTCAATCTAATGCTTTTTAATGTCTCATTATGCTTTACTAACCTGGTGTGACACATTCTTAATGACATCAGTAAGAGATTTGCTTGTATACAAAAACCTGGCCAGTGGTTAAGGCATCTAGTTTTAAAGCATTATAAAGAATCACAATATTTGTTTTAATATGTTATGGACTGTTCTCTTTTAACATTGAAAATTACAAGTTATTGACAAGGCAAAATAACCAGATGCAATGTTTAGCTAATGGAATATAATAAAACATCCCTTTAATATGCATTGTTGAATATTTTCTAGAAGATTGTAAACAACGATGGAATAATTTGATATTAATATGTATGAATTAATCAAAAAACTGCATTGTATTTTTAATGATTTAAGAGGTTGTTTGTTGAGCCTGATCAATTTATTGATTTAAACATGTAGGAATGTTCCTGTTACTTAGGCAGCTTCCTTTTGTTATATCTAGAATAGTAATTTTAATGGAGAAGAACACAATACAAGATGATTGATTGTCTGTATTCATCATGGAGATGAATAATTGCAGAATGCGAACATAAAAAATGAAAGCATTGTTCTATAAACTGTCTCTTGATTCTTTGCTCATTTTGGTGTATTGTTTGCAGACTGTGGCATAGGCTAATACAAAATAGCGTAGTAAATAAGGAATTTTGCTGAAGTAAAATTACTTTTCTCACCAATGAAACCAAGCTTTCAAAAAATCAGAGTACTGGCCTGCATACTACATATAAAATATGCAATTTAATCTATGCCAAAAACAGAGTAACACAAAGTTTGCATAGCTATTGTCATTATATTAAATAAGTAATGAGAAAATATAATGAAAGATGAAAAACTTTATTTAAGCCATAATGGAAAAGCCACTCACAAGCAACACAAATTAAAAAATAATAAATTTAATTTTAGACAGCTGATTGATAGAAATAATTATATTTTTATGTAATTGTCAGTAATTTGTGAATGAAGACAATTTTTTTTTTACTCGAGTAATCAAACTATGGTCTTAGAATTGTCATACAAGTAATAGAAATTAACAAAATAGGAAAAGCTACTGTTGTATGGTCTAACTTACAAACACCGAATGATACAAGTTTATGTGAATAATCCCCGTCCATTGCATTCAAATGCTAATCCATAATCAGACACAACAATTCTAAGTGCAGAATTTTTTGAGACTTGCATTTCTACTAAAACAATATGATTTAAAATAAAGTCTCAAAATTAGTCTAATTTTGAATGTCTTATGGGTTCAAATATAGACTATTCTTTAAAGGTCCCTGTAGGATACTTTTGGATTTCATTTAATTATTAAGTTATTTTGCTGGGATTGATTTAGAAACAATATTACCAAGGCTGTGAAAAAAATCAGATAAATCTAACAGTCCTGTTTTATACCTTTTTCTGATTCACTGCTTCTGTATTTGCTTGGAGACAGAACATTTCATTCTAGATAAAGCTAGCACTTGGTATTTGCTAAGTTGCTGTGAAATTCTTGCAACAGCTGTTTGTTTCTGGGAAAACATTCACTTCATATTGCTGCAATAAACTAATCATTGCCAATTAAATGCATATTAACTGCATAAGCAAGAATTACTGCCAGATGTTTACATTAGAAAGGAAAATATCTTTTGCTATTTATTTTCCACTTATAAACAACCTCTTTCATGTAGTTATATGAAAATGTTTTATTGTTTTAAATATTCCTCAAATTTGAGTTTGAGAATTAATAAAATACACAGTCTCTCTGAATTTTGTTTAGAATGATTCTAATATGTGTTCCTAGCACAGGTAATTAAAACTGAATAGTTTATTTAAAAGTGGAAAGTATATGCTATACACAGCTTTCTGTTAAATTTATTTCTAATACTTATTGATAGATTTACATTTTCCAGAGCAATTAATTTACTTCTACAGGAAAACAGCTTTTTTCAAGAAATGACCAAACACATAATACCTTTTTTCCCCACCCTTCACCTCTGCCAACATTTAAACTCTCAGGCATCTTTCAGTACTGTACAATCCTATAGATTATGACAGAAATCTCTAATGGCACATATCAGGAATGACTTGTAAGGGTTTCCATCATCATCTGAACTATTAAAGGAGTTTTAAACAAGGATATATTAACAAACTGTAGACACATGTTCCTGCCATGCAAGCTTGAGAAACCAAGAATGCAAGTTTAGGAACATTGTTTTGTTAACTATGCACTTTATAGCACATAGTCATCAAACTGTGAATTAAATTTTTGTATTGCCATAAATAAGGTCAGTGAACAAAAATTAACAGCTAGTAAATAAAATAGCCAAGTTACTGACCTATTTAAAACAACAAAAATCTCCAGCCATTGACCAGTATCAGAGCTAGACCAAAGTAGTTATGCTTCTTAATTAATTCACTACTTCCCATCGGCAGGCAGGTGTTTAGAGCCATCCCCAGGAAAGCAGGGTGTCCTGGTTTCGGCTAGGACAGAGTTAATTTTCTTCCTAGTAGCTGGTATAGTGCTGTGTTTTGGATTTAGGAGGAAAATAACGTTGATAACACACTGATGTTTTCAGTTGTTGCTAAGTAGTGTTTATCCTAAGTCAAGGATTTTTCAGCTTCTCATGCCCAGCCAGCAAGAAGGCTGGAGGGGCACAAGAAGCTGGGAGGGGACACAGCCAGGACAGCTGACCCAAACTGGCCAAAGAGCTATTCCATACCATATGACATCATGCCCAGTATATAAACTGGGGGAGCTGGCTGGGAGGGGGGATCACGGCTCGGGAACTAACTGGGCATCGGTCAGCAAGTGGTGAGCAATTGCATTGTGCACCACTTGCTTTGTATAGTTTAATTCTGTTAGTATTACTATTGTCATATTATTATTATCATTATCATTGTTTTCCTTCCTTTCTGTCCTATTAAACTGTCTTTATCTCAACTCACGAGGTTTTTTTCCTGATTCTCTCCCCCATCCCAGGGGTGGGGGGCAGTGAGCGAGCGGCTGCGTGGTGCTTAGCTGCCGGCTGGGGTTAAACCACGACAGTCCTTTTTGGCGCCCAACGTGGGGCAGTACGGGTTGAGATAATGACAAATCTGACTGGAATGTGTTAGAACAAATTTGTTATAAACATTCATTATATTAGTTCAATAGTTGCTGGTCACAATGTTGATGTATTTGCTCTCAAAGTTGGTGCGCTTGTTCTTAAAGGTGCGTTATGTAAGACCTTACTTGCAGTATATGCTCCCTGTTGTGCTGTTTATCACCCGTGGGAACTGGGCCAGAGTTATCATGGTGTTCTACTTTGTAACACTGGCTTATGATACGATAGAATTGCTGGTCGTGGAACTAATCTGGTATTTGTACTCAGCATTGCCGTCACCTCCGTACTTCGGGAGCCATCTATCAGAAACTATTAATAATTACACCTTGTACCTTTTCTCATCGGAGAGCCAAGACATGGGGGAGACACATTTCTTCAGCTTCCCCTTCTCCTCCAGGCACATTACAGTAGCTCTTGAGAATTTTGAATATCCTTGGGATGTTCAAACCAGCATGTTCCTATTGTTATGTCTCCTGAATGTGTTCCAGGTCTTGTTTAAGGTTAAACAACTGTCTAAGAATACCACTCGGAAATCTGCCCCGAGGCTTAATAGCCATGGGTGGCATGGCATGTGGGAGAAAATGGGCAGGTATCTAGAGAACTTCTCACCTCCAATGGTTTGGAACTTCACTCCTGAACAACTACAGGACCCTGATAAAGTGATAGAATATTTGAAAGGAAAATGCTGTGGCGATTCCAAAGAGGCACAACTTATCGCACTGTGCTGGGCCCTGGCCAGTATCTACCAAACACTGCTCGATACTGTGCAGCACCCTCAGGGGGAAGGGAGGGAAAACAGACTGACAGATACTGCGGCTACTCCAACCCCTGCAACAGACACAGCGGCTACTGCAACCCCAGCGACACGCAAGGCGGCTACTCCAGCCCCCACAACAGATACTGCGGCTACTCCGACCCCCGCGACAGGCACTGCGGCTACTCCGACCCCCGCGACAGGCACTGCGGATACTCCGACCCCCACAACAGGCACTGCGGCTACTCCGACCCCTGCGACAGGCACTGCGGCTACTCCAACCCCTGCGACAGGTGCTGCGGCTACTCCGACCCCTGCGACAGACACTGTGGCTACTCCAACCCCTGCGACAGGTGCTGCGGCTACTCCGACCCCTGCGACAGACACTGTGGCTACTCCAACCCCTGCGACAGGCACTGCGGCTACTCCAACCCCTGCAACAGGCGCTGTGGCTGAACCAGAGAACCAACCTGTGCCAGTATCAGTCGCCCCTATACAAAAGAAGAAATATACAAAAAAATCAGTTCGTTTAGCGAAGGATGAAGATGAACCAGGGCCATCACGAGAACAGGAGGAAGAGGCAGAACCAGAAGTAATCACCCGATCCCTATCCCCGACTGAGCTGTGAGATATGCAAAAAGACTTCAGCCGTCATCCAGGTGAGCACATTATCACCTGGCTGCTCCGATGCTGGGACAATGGGGCTAGTAGCCTGGAATTAGAGGGTAAGGAAGCCAAGCAGCTGGGATCACTTGCTAGGGAAGGTGGCATTGATAAGGCGATTGGAAAAGGGACACAAGCCCTCAGCCTCTGGAGGCGACTCCTGTCAAGTGTGAAGGAAAGGTGTATTCAGTACCTGAGGGAATTAGCTGTGCTAGAGATGATTTATTATGACCCGGACAAGGCACAATTACCCAGAGATCCAAATGAAGTTCAATGCACACGACCCATGTGGCGGAAGTTTGTACGGAGCGCACCATCATCGTATGCCAACCCACTGGCAGTACTAACCTGGAAAGACTAAGAGGCACCGACAGTGGATGAAATGGCTCGCCAACTCCGGCAATATGAAGAAAATCTCTCTTCATCCCTACGAGCCTGTGTCTCGGCTGTGGAAAAACTGTCCGAAAAGTCCGAAGAACTGATTGAACTGATCGAAAAGTCCTACTCCCCACCTGTACAGACCAATATCTCAGCTATTAGGAGTGAGCATTCCTCTGCTCAAGAGAGAGAATATAGGAGGTATACACCACGGGGTGCCCTGTGGTTTTACCTGCATGACCATGGAGAGGACATGAGGAAATGGGATAGAAAACCTACCCCGACCCTAGATGCACGGGTACGTGAATTGAAAGGAAAAACAACCAGAAAAGGGGAATCTTCCAGGAAAGATGCCGCTCCGGTTGCCAGACAAAGTAGAAGGGCTTCTGACCCTCTTGAAGGGACCTCTAAGTCATTTTTACAAGAAGTGAGTAACAAATACTCTGACCAGGATTAGAGGGGCCCTGCCTCCAGCCAGGTGGAGGAAAGGGACAACCGGGTTTATTGGACTGTGTGGATCCGATGGCCTGGCACATCACACCCACAGGAGTATAAGGCTCTAGTGGATACCGGTGCACAGTGTACCCTAATGCCATCAAGCTATAAAGGGGTAGAACCTATTTGTATTTCTGGGGTGACAGGGGGATCTCAACAGCTAACTCTATTGGAGGCTGAAGTGAGCCTAACTGGGAATGAGTGGCAGAAACACCCCATTGTGACTGGCCCAGAGGCCCCATGCATCCTTGGCATAGACTATCTCAGGAGAGGGTACTTTAAAGACCCAAAGGGGTATCGGTGGGCTTTTGGTATAGCTGCCTTGGAGACAGAGGGAATTGAACAGTTGTCCACCTTGCCCGGACTGTCTGAGGACCCTTCTGTTGTGGGGTTGCTGAGGGTCGAAGAACAACAGGTGCCGATCGCTACCATAAGGGTGCACCAGTGGCAATATCGCACCAACCAAGACTCCCTGATTCCCATCCATAAGCTGATTTGTCGACGGGAGAGCCAAGGAGTGATCAGCAGGACTCGCTCACCCTTCAACAGCCCCATATGGCCAGTGCGAAAGTCTAATGGAGAGTGGAGACTAACAGTAGACTATCGTGGCCTGAATGAAGTCACACCACCGCTGAGTGCTGCTGTGCCAGACATGCTAGAACTTCAATATGAACTGGAGTCAAAGGCAGCCAAGTGGTACGCCACAAGTGATATTGCTAATGCATTTTTCTCAATCCCTTTGGCAGCAGAGTGCCGGCCACAGTTTGCTTTCACTTGGAGGGGTGTCCAGTACACCTGGAATCGACTGCCCCAGGGGCGGAAACACAGCCCCACCATTTGCCATGGACTGATCCAGAATGCACTGGAAAAAGGTGGAGCTCCAGAACACCTGCAATACATTGATGACATCATTGTATGGGGCAACACAGCAGCAGAAGTTTTTGAGAAAGGGGAGAAAATAATCCAAATCCTTCTGAAGGCCGGTTTTGCCATAAAACAGAGTAAGGTGAAGGGACCCACACAGGAGATTCAGTTTTTAGGAATAAAATGGCCAGATGGACGTCGTCACATCCCAATGGATGTGATCAACAAAATAGCAGCTATGTCTCCACCGACTAGTAAACAGGAAACGCAAGCTTTCTTAGACATTGTGGGTTTTTGGAGAATGCATATTCCAAATTAGAGTCTGATTGTAAGCCCTCTCTATCAAGTGACCCGGAAGAGGAACGATTTTAAATGGGGCCCTGAGCAACAACAAACCTTTGAACAGATTAAACGGGAGATAGTTCATGCAGTAGCCCTTGGGCCAGTCTGGGCAGGACCAGATGTTAAAAATGTGCTCTACACCGCAGCCGGAGAGAATGGCCCTACCTGGAGTCTCTGGCAGAAAGCACCTGGGGAGACCCGAGGTCGACCTCTAGGGTTTTGGAGTCGGGGATACAGAGGATCTGAGGCCCGCTATACTCCAACTGAAAAGGAGATATTAGCAGCATATGAAGGAGTTCGAGCTGCCTCAGAAGTGGTTGGTACTGAAACACAGCTCCTGTTGGCACCCCGACTGCCGGTGCTGGGCTGGATGTTCAAAGGGAAGGTCCCTTCTACACATCATGCAACTGATGCTACATGGAGTAAGTGGGTTGCACTGATCACACAACGAACTCGAATAGGAAACCCCAGTCGCCCAGGAATTCTGGAAGTGATCACGGACTGGCCAGAAGGCAAAGATTTTGGAATATCACCAGAGGAGGAGGTAATGCGTGCTGAAGAGGCCCCATTGTATAATAAACTGCCAGAAAATGAGAGGCAATATGCCCTGTTCACTGATGGGTCCTGTCGCATTGTAGGAAAGCATCAGAGGTGGAAGGCGGCTGTATGGAATCCTATAGGACAAGATGCAGAAACTGCAGAAGGAGAAGGTGAATCGAGTCAGTTTGCAGAGGTGAAAGCCATCCAGCTGGCTTTAGATGTTGCTGAACGAGAAAAATGGCCAATACTTTATCTCTATACTGACTCATGGATGGTGGCAAATGCTCTGTGGGGGTGGTTGCAGCAATGGAAGCAGAGTAACTGGCAACGCAGAGGCAAACCCATCTGGGCTGCCCCATTGTGGCAAGATATTGCTGCCCGGCTAGAGAACCTGGTTGTGAAAGTACGTCATGTAGATGCTCATGTACCCAAGAGTCGGGCCACTGAGGAACATCAAAACAATCAACAGGTAGACAAGGCTGCTAGGATTGAAGTGGCTGAGGTGGATCTGGACTGGCAACATAAGGGTGAGTTATTCATGGCTTGGTGGGCCCATGACACCTCAGGTCATCAGGGAAGAGATGCAACATATAGATGGGCTCGTGATCGAGGGGTGGACCTGACCATGGACACTATCACACAGGTCATCCATGAATGTGAAACATGCGCTGCAATTAAGCAAGCCAAGCGGTTAAAGCCTCTTTGGTATGGGGGATGATGGCTGAAATACAAATATGGAGAGGCCTGGCAGATTGACTATATCACACTCCCACAAACCCGCCAAGGCAAGCGCCATGTGCTTACAATGGTGGAAGCAACCACCGGCTGGCTGGAAACATATCCCGTGCCCCATGCCACCACCCGGAACACTATCCTGGGCCTTGAGAAGCAAATCTTATGGCGACACGGTACCCCAGGAAGAATTGAGTCAGACAACGGGACTCATTTCTGAAACAACCTCATAGACACCTGGGCCAAAGAGCATGGCATTGAGTGGGTGTATCACATCCCCTATCATGCACCAGCCTCTGGGAAAATCGAGCAATACAATGGGTTGTTAAAGACTACATTGAGAGCAATGGGTGGTGGGACCTTTAAACATTGGGATACACATCTAGCAAAGGCCACCTGGTTAGTCAACACTAGAGGATCTGCCAATCGGGCTGGCCCCGCCCAATCAGGACTTTTACGTACTGTAGAAAGGGATAAGGTCCCAGTAGTGCACATAAAAAATATGCTAGGGAAGACAGTCTGGGTTACTCCTGCCTCAGGCAAAGGAAAACCCATTCGTGGGATTGCTTTTGCTCAAGGACCTGGATGCACTTGGTGGGTGATGCGGAAGGACAGGGAAGTCCGATGTGTGCCTCAAGGGGATTTGATTTTAGGTGAGAACAGCCAGTGAATTAAATTGTATTATGCTAATTGCTATATAAACCTGCCACCGTATGTCATCATTACTATAGTTATTATATGCTATATCAACAGTATTACAGTAAGAATTATCTAAATTAATAAAGAATGAACTTTGATAAAACCATGCGAAGTGCAGTAGTGATGGAACCAGGACTGACTGCAGCATGCAACAATCCAACACTACACACCATCCTCCTGCTGCGCCCAATGTCATCTGCCCGCTGCACTGCACCAAAGCCTGATCCTGCTCTGCCTACTGAGCGGACTTCACACCATCCCTCCTGCCCAGACAGACTGTTATGACAGATGGAGCCCAAAGTCATGGACTGAATGAACTCAACGAACATTTTAAATGGACATTGTAAAGGCTTATAGATTAAGGGAATGATATCTGTGTGTATATGTATGAAAAGACAGCAAAAGTGGTGGTGATTAATTGAAAATGCATTGGAAAGTCTGGGACCTGGACATGATGTAGATGGTGTAGAATAAGGGGTGGATACTGTCCTGGTTTCGGCTAGGACAGAGTTAATTTTCTTCCTAGTAGCTGGTATAGTGCTGTGTTTTGGATTTAGTAGGAAAATAATGTTGATAACACACTGATGTTTTTAGTTGTTGCTAAGTAGTGTTTATACTAAGTCAAGGATTTTTCAGCTTCTCATGGCCAGCCAGCAAGAAGGCTGGGGGGGCACAAGAAGCTGGGAGGGGACACCGCCAGGACAGCTGACCCAAACTGGCCAAAGAGCTATTCCATACCATATGACATCATGCCCAGTATATAGACTGGTGGAGCTGGCTGGGAGGGGGGATCGCAGCTCGGGAACTAACTGGGCATCGGTCAACGAGTGGTGAGCAATTGCATTGTGCATCACTTGCTTTGTATAGTTTAATTCTTTTAGTATTACTATTGTCATATTATTATTATCATTATCATTGTTTTTCCTTCCTTTCTGTCCTATTAAACTGTCTTTATCTCAACTCACGAGGTTTTTTTCCTGATTCTCTCCCCCATCCCGGGGGTGGGGGGGCAGTGAGTGAGCGGCTGCGTGGTGCTTAGCTGCCGGCTGGGGTTAAACCACGACACAGGGCTCCATCACGCGTAACAGTTACTTGGGAAGACAAACGCCATCACTCTGAACGTCCCCCCCTTCCTTCTTCTTCCCCCAGCTTTTTATTGCTGAGCATGACATCATATGGTATGGAATATCCCTTTGGTCGTTTGAGGTCAGCTGTCCCAGCTGTGTCCCCTCCCAGCTTCTTGTGCACCCCCAGCTTACTCACTGGCAGGGCAGCGTGAGAAGCAGAAAAGGCCTCGATGCTCTATAAGCACTCCTCAGCAATAATGAAAACATCCCTGTGTTATCAACACTGTTTCCAGCACAAATCCAAAACATAGCCCCATATCAGCCACTATGAAGAAAATTAACTCTGTCCCAGCCAAAACCAGCATATTCTACACCCCTTATTCCATGCCATTTACGTCATGCTCAGGTCCCACACTATCCAATACATCATCATTAGCCACCACCCCTCTTCCCATCCTTTGATATATATACACAGATATAATCCCCTTAGTGTATGGACCACCCCTGTAAAATGTCCATAAAATGTCCACAAATGTCCACAGAATATCCATTGAGTTCATTTGGTCCATGACTTTGGGCTCCATCTGTTATGGTGGTCACTCAGGACAGGAGAGGTGGTGTGTTGCATGGAGTTATTGGGCACCAAAGCCAGCTCAGGTCAGGTCACTGCTGCACTTGCACTGCTTCTTGTATTGCTCGTCCTCCATTAGTTCAGGTGGTTCCTGTTAGTGTAATTCCTATAACATGCAACTCAAATCATAAGCACTGCTTAGCAATAGCTAAAACAACCCTGTATTATCAACACTGTTTTCAGCACAAATCCAAACCCATAGCACCATACAAGCTACTATGAAGAAATTTAACTCTATCCCAGCCAAAACCAGTACAATTCCCAAGTCCTCTACCTCCTTCCCCACCCCCCCAGTGGAACAGGAAGGGTGGGAAATGGGGGTTGCAGTCAGTTCATCACACATTGTCTCTGCCACTCCTTCCTCCTCACACTTTTCCCCTGCTCCAGCATGGGCCCTTCCCCAGGCTACAGTTCTTCAGGAACACACTGCTCCAGCGTGGGTCCTCCATAGGCCTGTCATGACTTAAAGGGTCACCTGGCCTATGGGTGTGTAGAGATCGCGACCATGGATTCGTAGTATTCCGTAATACACCAGGACACGGAGGCTTTCATCCTCTAAATTTCTCTACTTTATTACAGATTACCACAAATACCACACAAATCACCACTAGCAAGTATATTAACCTCAAATATCAAGCTATTACAAATTATTTTCATCAATCAATAGTATGGCAGCAATCAATAATAGCAACAATCAAGTAGGTATATACTATTACAGGTTACTACAAACTTATTAGTGAAGCAAATTTATCAACAATATAATAGCAGATATACTTATGATAGATTGCTTATATGGATATATAATACCAGTATCAAGTGAATTAGAGAGATCTCAGAAGGGGCCAAACCATCTCAGAGGGGAGGACAAACTGATCCCAGAGGGGGACCCAACCATCCCAAAGATGGGAGGACTAACCAAACCGACCCCAGAAGCGGGCCTAGAAGGGAGACCTATAAAATAACAGACAGTCTCACTTCAAAGATTATCCATGTCACAGATTTGGAGTCAGCCAGGCATCCCCGGTGAGAGTCCAAGATCTTGTAGAAAATTCATGCGGAGAGTTCAATCTGTTTAAGAAAGGAAAAGTACATGCAGCACGTTCTCAGAGAGAGTGACTCCATTATGGATAAAATTAAGTCATTTTTATATCATAGAGACATAAGAGGGTGTAGGACACCACCACTTCGAGCAGCCAATAGATGCTGTTAGTTTCTATTTTTTTACCTGGAACAGCCAATAGATGATGATGTTTTCTGTTCTTTCAGACCAATTTTTATTTTTCCAGACTGCTTTCCTGTTCTTGCAGTTAGAACAGCCAATGGCAGTTACTGATTCTTACTTTCTCAGAATGTTTCCCTTTTTCCAGACTATTTTTCACCTTTTCAGATGATAAATTGCCGTTACAGCTTTTGCGCTTATCGATGGTATCTCAGGATGTCTCCGGTTTCTAGGTACCCAGCTGTACTTCAAAGATGCCAGCTGCAATTTTCAAGGATTTTCTGATTCCAAGGCCTAGTTCCTAGGCTAACAGTTCCAGGCTAGCAGGCATTTTCTCTGTCACTATTTCAGCAAACATTTTCTTCCGCTCAGTAATTTTCCCCTTCTACCCAGGTCACCTTTCTCACTGCTCACATCAGGGCCGCAGTTCCTGTCAGGAGAACCTGCACCTATGTGGGCAGGGAAATACCTGCTCCACCATGGTCTCTTCCACGGGCTGCAGGGGAATATCTGCTCTGGCACATGGAGCATCTCCTACTCTTCCTTCTTCTCCAACCTTGGTGTTCGCAGGATCATTTCTCACACTTTTTTTTTCCTCACTCCTCACTGCCTGTGCAACATTTTGCCCTTTCTTAAATATGCTTTCACAGAGGTACCACCAGCTTTGCTGATTGGCTCAGCTTTGGCCAGTCTGTGTCCAGCATGTGGGCAGCCCCTGGTGTCTTCTCACAGAGGCCACCCCTGCAGCCCCTCGCTACCAAAACCTTGCCATGTAAACCCAATATAATTATTAATAACAAAACCCAGATTAGTACTAAAAATGTGCACAATAAAAGAGCCTCAAACACTAGAAAATTTGATTGGTTGCATGAAAACTGTGGAAGTATGAAGTGAGTTTGTAGACAGTCACAAATGTATGGATAAAAGTGAATGGTAAAATAAGTGGGTGACAAGGCTTTTTCTCACTTGGGAGAAAGAATGAGACATCAGTGAGATTTGTGAAGAATAATACCCGAAGCATTAGAGCAACCGGTAAGTATCTGATGAATGTTATGACTCCAGATACAATGAGACTTTAGAGAAGTATTTTTTAATTATTCTTTTTTTTCCTTTTACTTGAAAATTAGAAGCAGAGAGCAAATAGATACTTGTTTTTGACACTACGTAATTTTGAAAGCAATGAAGATAAGATTACAAGTGGAGTATGCAATTCCAGCTTGTAGGTGTGGTTGTAGAGAGAATACCCTCAAAGAGCAAAGGGAGATGAACTTCATAAGAAAAAAATCAAAAGTGTGCCTACTTTGCAGTAATGTTTATATGGTGATGTATTGGGTTTGCGTGGCAAGGTTTTGGTAGCGGGGGGGGGCTACAGGGGTGGCTTCTGTGAGAAGCTGCTAGAAGCTTCCCCTATGTCCGATAGAGCCAATGCCAGCCGGCTCCAAGATGGACCCACCGCTGGCCAAGGCCGAGCCAATCAGCAACAGTGGTAGCGCCTCTGGGATAACATATTTAAGAAAGGGGAAAAAAAACCTGGGCAACTGCAGCCGGAGAGAGGAGTGAGAATATGTGAGAGAAACAACTCTGCAGACACCAAGGTCAGTGAAGAAGGAGGGGGAGGAGGTGCTCCAGGTGCTGGAGCAGAGAGATTCCCCTGCAGCCCCTGGTGAAGACCATGGTGAGGCAGGCTGTCCCCCTGCAGCCCATGGAGGTCCACGGTGGAGCAGATATCCACCTGCAGCCCATGGAGGACCCCACGCCAGAGCAGGTGGATGCCCGAAGGATGCTGTGACCCCATGGGAAGCCTGCACTGGAGCAGGCTCCTGGCAGGACCTGTGGCCCCATGGAGAGAGGAGCCCATGCTGGAGCAGGTTTGCTGGCAGGACTTGTGACCCCATGGGGGACCCATGCTGGAGCAGTCTGTTCCTGAAGGACTGCACCCTATGGAAGGGACCCACGCTGGAGCAGCGGAAGAGTGTGAGGAGTCCTCCCCCTGAGGAGGAAGGAGCAGCAGAGACAACATGTGATGAACTGTCTGCAACCCCCATTCCCCATCCTCCTGCACTGCTCAGGGGGGAGGAGGTAGAGAATTCGGGAGTAAAGTTAAGCCCGGGAAGAAGGGAGGGGTGGGGAGAAGATGTTTTTAAGATTTGGTTTTATTTCTCATTATCCTACTCTGATTTCATTGGTAATAAATTAAACTAATTTCCCCGAGTTGAGTCTGTTTTGCCCATGACAGTAATTGCTGAGTGATCTCCCTGTCCTTACCTCGACCCACGAGCCTTTCTTTATATTTTCTCTCCCCTGCCCAGCTGAGGAGGGGAGTGATAGAGTGGCTTTGGTGGGCACCTGGCATCCAGCCAAGGTTAACCCACCACAGGTGACATTAAAGAAATATAGAAAGGAAAAAAAAGATCAATTAAGAAAGTATACATTGGTTAGCCTATCACATTGGGTGTGACTGGGATGGAGTTAACTTTCCCCATAGCAGCCCATGTAGTGCTGTGCTTTGTAAGTTGTAGCTAGAACAGTGTTGATAACACACCAGCGTTTTGACTATTGCTGAGCAGTGCTCCCACAGCATCAAGGCTGTCTCAGCAATGCACCTCCCACAAAGATCAGTAGACTGAAGGTAGGCAAGAAGTTGGGAGGGGACATAGCCTGACCCAAACTGACCAAAGAGATATTCCATACCATATGATGTCGTGCTCAGCAATGAAAACTAAGAGAAAGGAGGAGGATTAAGAGTCTGGGGAGAAAATACGATGAAAAGCTCATGGGTTGAGATAAGGACAGGGAGAGATCACTCAGCAATTACCGTCATGGGCAAAACAGACTCGACTTGGGGAAATTAGTTTAATTTATGGCCAATTAATAACAGAGTAGGATAATGAGGAATAAGAACAAGTCTAAAAAATACACCTCCCTCCACCCCTCCCTTCTTCCCGGGCTCATCTTCATGGGGTCCCTCCCATGGGATACAGTCCTTCATGACCTGCTCCAACATGGGTCGTTCCCACAGGCTGCAGTTCCTGCCAGGAGCCTTCTCCAGCGTGGGCTCTCCACAGGGTCACAGCTTCCTTCAGGGCACATCCACCACAGTGGATATCTGCTCCACTGTGGTCCTCCATGGGCTGCAGGGGGACAACCTGCATCACCGTGGTCTTCACCACGGGCTGCAGGGGAATCTCAGCTGGCTGAAACTGTCTCCATCTGACATGGGGACAGATTCTGTCATCTTCTCACAGAAGCCACCCCTGCAGCCCCCCCACTACCAAAACCTTGCCACATAAACTCAATACACATATATACTGTGACACACAATAAAAAAAACCCCAAAACCAAGTATGCCAGCCTTGAGGCTACAAAGGGATAGAATAACATAGCTTGGAAGGGAACTCTAGGAGTTATCTAGCCGAACCCATTGCTCAAAGCAGATCTAAATGGATCAGGTTGCTCAGGGCTGTGTCCAGTCAAGTCTTCAACACCTCCAGGGATGGAGATTCCACAATGTCTCTGGGGAATCTGTTCCAGTGTTTGAAAAAATTAAAATCTTATCCTAACTTCCCATGTAAAAAGATTCTTTATATCTTATCCTTACTTCCCATGTTCCATTTTGTTTCACATTTTTTTAAATCTTTACTGGAAACAACATCCTGATTTGTTGCAAAATTACATTTACTTTTTTCATAGCTGCATCTCTTGGTGGCTGCTACACATGCAGAGATCAATTAATACATGTAGATTCCCCTTCTCCACGGTAATAAACCCTACCTATAAACAGATATTCTTTTATTAGTACAGAGTTACCCATTAAATTTATGTATGATGGAGGTTGATCTGTGGACCTTGCCTTAGTCCCTCTCTCCTACTTTGGTTAGGTTTTCTGATTCCCTTTCTCGGTTTAAGGTTTCTTTTGTAGATCTGTCCTCCCAAAGGTGCTGCCTCCTACATGTAAACTTTCTCCCATAAATCAGATGATACACAAAAGTTCTTTTGGGGATTTTGAAAGAGTAAATCATAAGAGAGACATTAATTTTAGGGGACTAAACTTTCTGAAACATTTAATGCTATAATGCAATACCTTAGGAGATAGACAAAAGCAGCATAAATGCAAAGCTGCAAAACAAATTATTTGCTACTGTAGCCCTAAGTGACAGAGAAAGGGAGTATACTCAGACAAAGAAGTTGCTGTTAAAAGTGGTCTTTGGAATAGAGTTATTGCGTCAGTTCACCTTTTGCCACAAGGTGAATATGCAGCCTAATCGCAAGCTGTTAGAAAGCATCATATCACTCATGAATGCACCCAAGGGGCTACGATTGATATTACTGAAACTCTGAATGAAGTGTCAGTAATGTGGGTGCTTCTTTTGCCCAATAAATTTCAGCGGATGTATATTCTAGTGCATACCAAGATGGCTTTGCAAATACAATACAGAGTATAGACATCTTAACAGGAGGATCCAAAAATAGCCATCAAGAACCATGTAGTAGAAGATGCTGCATTCATGTTCAAATCATATTCCATGACAAAAATGTTCTAATTTTAAAAAAAAATCTAATATTTAGTAAAATTTCTAATATTTAGTAAGGAATGACCTGTATATACATGGCAAGTTTTTATTAAGGTGACTGGGAGACAGTCTCAGAAAATTTAAAGACTGATGTGATGATATGTACACATTTTTTATTCAAGGAATCAGAGCTATATCTGCCAAGGCTGTGTGTACAATACCAATAATAAGTGTACATTGAATGACTGAGGTTGAAACAAAAACATAGGGGTTAAAAAAAGGATAAAATTCTATAGATTCAGGAAATCCAAAATTATCTAGGAAATTTTGGAATAGATCTATTTGCTGTTAATTATAAGAACTAGATATTCATAGTAAACTACTACCTAATCTTGGGAGGATCTGAGGTTGAGAATAGCTATTGGAAAATTTGGATTTATGTTGCAAAGTAATTTTTGTTGCAATACTTATCCACCAGTCAGAAGAGCTACCTACAGATTCTCCAAAGGAATGTTCTTGGCTACTACATGCTAACATACAAGGCAAGAACACGCCACAGAGAATTAAAAACAAACCTCAACTACCAATTTGAATGACATGAGAGAATCAGAAATAGGATATGCAAGTAATACCAAGAAACAAAGGGAAATCACTCAAAAGATAAAACCAGAAACAAGGTAATACAACTTCTCCAACAAGCTTAATAACATGAATGAGAAGCATAACACTGACTTAAAGACCAGGACACATGCAAACTTGTACAAAGCACAAAGTTTATTTCACAACTGTGCAGCTTGAAAAAGTCCTTACTAGAGGAATAGTGACATCAGTATAGTGGCAAAAGGTACTTAGAACACCAAAGAAAAGAAAAGTTATATAGTGTAACTGGATGTGGTGGTTTGACCTTGGCTGGATGCCAAGTGCCCACCAAGCTGCTCTATCACTTCCCCCTCTCAAAAGAACAGAGGGGAGAAAAATATGACGAAAAGCTCGTGGTTCAAGATAAGGACAGGGAGATCACTTACCAATTACTGTCATGGGCAAAACAAACTCGACTTGGGGAAATTAATTTAATTTATTGCCAATTAAACAGAGTAGGATAATGAGAAATAAGAACAAATCTAAAAACACCTTCCCCTCATCCCTCCCTTCTTCCCAGGCTCAACTTCACTCCTAACTCTTCTACCTCCTCCCCCTGAGTGGCGCAGGGGGATGGGGAATGGGGGTTGTGGTCAGTTCATAATGCTTCATCTTTGCCGCTCCTTCCTCCTCACACTCTTTCCCTGCTCCAGCATGGGGTCCCTCCCATGGGATACAGTCCTTCATGAACTGCTCCAGCATGGGTCCTCTCCAGGGGGTACAGTCCTTCAGGAACAGACTGCTCCAGCGTGAGTCCCCCATGGGGCCACAGTTCCTGCCAGGAGCCTGCTCCTGCGTGGGCTTTCCACAGGCTGCAGTTTCATTCAGGGCACATCCACCTGCTCTGATGTGGGGTCCATTAACTATGTCAGCACTTCTTGATATAAGTGATATAAGCACTTCTCGATATTTCATGCACACATGAAAATGTCATATAACATTGCTCTGCAGTAAAAATCTACAGGAGGGAGAAAATATGATTCATTAAACTCAGGAGTTCATTGTTGTAGTTTCTTCTCCCTTGGAGTGCATCTCTGGAACAGGAAGGAACAAGTCAAAACATTTGGACTCTTGCAAAAAGGAAATTTTCAACTTCAGGAAGAGTTCATCATTGCATACAGATCTACAGTGTCTCCGTACTCTCAGCTGTATGAATGCCACCCTCAAAAACATGAAACTCATGGTCAAATGTTACCAGGAGTGGTAAGGCACCACTGCTAATTCTTTGAAAAGATGTTGAAAGACACCCCCTTAATAGCTTTACATTTCCTGACTTCATTTGTCTACTTTTGACTCAATTTGTCTGCTTTAGCAGGAGATATTAGACTAGTACCTTCTAAGCTCTGTGTGATTTGAAGGAAGCAGGAGATGTAAAAAGTGGCAAGGTAAGAAGATGTCCTGAGTTTCTGGAAGTATTGCATTTTTTTCAAACCCCCCCCAATTCCCTAGAATAGTTGAGTTCATTTGGTGAAGTGATGCTCCTATTCTACTACTAGTAGTCCCCTCAGATTTTTTATTAATACAGATCATGTTGTCTCTTTGTAGGCTTTTTACTTTAAACTTGAAGCAATTATGTTATCAACTCAATCAAATGCAATCAAAGATATATTTTTTTCTTAAATACAATAATATCGGTAGAACATGATTTTCCATGAAATGAAGTTTCAAAGTCCCTTAATCATAAATCTTGGAAATAATTGAGGTCTCATAGTGTATGTTAAAATTTCTGATTCTCTAAATAGCAAGAATTGTACTTCTATTCATAAAGCATTTTCAGTGCACGTGGACCATGTAGCACGTTGATTGCAGCTGTGCAGTTACTTTACACGGTGCAGTGTGAGAATAACAAGCGCAAAAGACCTATTGATTTTTATGAGAAATGTGAAAACGGCCTTAGATTTAAACACAAAACAGGGGAGCAACTTTACAACCAAGGGAAAAGTTTGCAACCTCAAAGCAAACGCTGTCAGTTTCCCATGCTAATCCCACAGTTATTTGTATAGGTGCTTGAAACCCACAAGGAATTTAAGAGGCATCATTATCCTACTGTACTGGGTCTGGCTGGAATGGCGTTAACTTTCTTCATAGCATCCTGTATTCACAGAATCATAGAATGGTTTGGGTTGGAAGGGACCTTAATGATCATCTAGTTCCAACCCCCCTGCCAGGGGCAGGAATACCTTCCACTAGACCAGGTTGCTCAAAGCCCTATCCAACCTGGCCTTGAACACTTCCAGGGAGGGGGCATCCACCACCTCTCTGGGCAACCTGTTCCAGTGTCTCACCACCCTCACAGTGAAGAACTTCTTCCTTACATCTAATCTAAACCTACCCTCTTTCAGTTTAAAACTATTGCCCCTTGTCCTATCACTACACTGCCTGATAAAGAGTCCCTCCCCGTTTTCCTGTAGGCCCCCATTAAGTACTGGAAGGCTGCTATAAGGTCTCCCTGGAGCCTTCTCCAGGCTGAACAACCCCAACTCTCTCTCAGCCTGTCCTCATAGGGGAGGTGCTCCAGCCCCCTGATCATCTTCATGGGCCTCCTCTGGCATGGTCCATGTCTTTCTTATGCTGGGGGCCTCAGAGCTGAACACATCTGTATTGTGCTGTACTTTGCATTTGTGGCAATAAAACGTGTTGATAATACACCAATGTTTTAGTTATTGCTGAACAGTGCTTGCACAGCATCAAGGCTTTCTCTCCAACACCCCCCCCCCCCCCCGCAAAGGCCAGTAGGCTGGGGATGGACAAGAGGTTGGGAGGGGACATAGCTGGGACAGCTGACCCAGACTGATCAAAAGGATATTCCATACCATATAACATCATGCTCAGCAATAAAAGCTGAGGGAAAGGGGGAGAATTTGGGGACATTCATGATTATGGCATTTATTTTCTTAAGCAATTGCTACGCATCCTGAGGCCCTGCTTTCCAGGAAGTGGCTAGACATCTGCCTGCTGATGGGAAATTGTGAATGAATTCCTCTTATTGCTTTGCTTGCATGCACAGCTTTTGCTTTTCTTATTAAACTGCCTTTATCTCAACCCATGAGCTTTTCCATCTTATTTTCTCCCCCTGTCCTGCTGAGGAGAGAGAGTGAGTGCATGAGAGAGTGGGAGAGTGACTGAGTGGGGGTCTGGCAGCCAGCCAAGGTCAACCCATCACACCTACCCAGACAGCAGTTTTTCATCTTTTATCACATCCCTAATTTGGAGCATTGTAAAGCTCTCCCAACTTGGAGCTATTCAGTTATTACCACAGAACTGTCACACAACAAGGGTTCTTTGGATATCGGATGATAAAATGGCAGCAGTCTAAGGACCAAGTCTGATCAACTTTATTATAATAATATAAGTTGACAATCAATATAATCAAGCCTGAGTGAAATGCAAGCAATCTAAGCATGAGCAAAAGGGAAAACGGGAAAGCTCACTTGCTGTGTAGGCAAGGTACAACACCGTTAATGATTGATCTTACCTGTTGATGAGCAACAGTCGGGGAAATTGATGACCTCTCATGTTCTCCTTCACAACGTAAGGATGTCTCCTTCGCTGGGCAGCACCCCTGGAGCAGCCAATGAAAGCTATCCCAAGTTAGCATTGAGGCGCCTTATTTATGGGATTGCGCCTTCTCTGTTCAATCGTATGCTTGACAGGTTGACGTAGACACGTCCTTTACATACAAAGCTGGATGTGTCTCAAAAGGGTTGGTGATCCGCAAATAGTTATACGCAGTTGATGACAGGTTTCTTTGTGTGAGTTGGTCTATGCAACTGTGCAAGTAGTGCAAGCATGTTATGTAAGTGCTTTCCATTGTTCCATGCCATACCCGAGGTCAGGAGCACCTCACCACAACATAAGGCACAGCACTTGCACATGCTATGTGTCGTGGTTTAACCACAGCCAGCAACTAAGCACCATGCAGCTGCTTCCCCCTCCCCCCTCCCAGTGGGGTGAGGAGGAGGAAAGGGAAAAAAAGTAAAACTCGTGGGTTGAGATAAGAACAGTTTAATAACTAAAGTAAAATATAATACTAACAATAGTAATAATGAAATATAATAATAATAATAATAGTAATGAAAAGGAATATAACAAAAAAAGGAGGGGGGGAAGGGAAAAAAACCCCAGTGATGCACAATGCAATTGCTCACCACCTGCTGACCGATGCCCAAGCAGCGATCCGCCCCTCCCGGCCAACTCCCCCCTGTTTTATATACTGGGCATGACGTTCCATGGTATGGAATATCCCTTTGTCTAGTTCGGGTCAGCTGTCCTGGCTCTGCTCCCTCCCAGCTTCTTGCACACCTGCTTGCTGGCAGAGCATGGGAAACTGAAAAGGCCTTGGCTCAAGATAAGCGCTACTTAGCAACAACTAAAACATCGGAGTGTTATCAATATCATTCTCACACTAAATCCAAAACCCAGCACTGTACCAGCTACTAAAAAGAAAGTTAACTCTGTCCCAGCCGAAACCAGGACACTATGGCAGAACAGTAGTTAATGGTACGTTGGAAATGCTAATGCTCTTTGGAGAAACATTCCACCATTCTGCACTTTTTGAAGCTCTTCCAATTTACTTTTTTGTGAATGTCGTATAGGAAGTCAAAACTGGTGAGAAAAATTTTTTTGTGCATTGTACTACTGATGTGTTCTGTGAGATAAGATCTTGTTACAGATATAGCTATGATTTCAAAAAGAGAAAAGAGACAAGGTAGAAAGTTCACTTTAGAATTGATTTATCTGGAACAGTGGTGCAAACCCTTATTTTTAGCAAAAATTAAAAGCATATGTTTAAGAATTCATCTCTAATTAGCAATGAATTGCATCAATAAAACTACTTATATCAATATCGTTAATCTTAATGGTTTCAAGTGACCCATGTTCTAATAATCCATACCATCAGCTGAGTCCAGACCTTTTTTCCTAATTAAGAATGTTTGACCACAAGAGGGAGTTTCTTGCCAGCTGTTTACTTATTGTAAAAGTAGCAAGTGTAGATGTGGTGGTTTAATCCCAGTAGGCAACTAAGCTGCTTGCTCACTCCCCCCCGGTGGGATGGGGGAGAGAATCGGAAGAGTAAAAGTGAGAAAACCCGTGGGTTGAGATAAAGGCAGTTTAATAGGTAGTCCAAAGACTAAGGGAATTTGTGTATATCAAAGGATGGGAAGAGGGGTGGTGGTTAATGAGAATGTATTGAATAGTGTGGGACCTGAGCATGATGTAAATGGTATGGAATAAGGGGTGGAGAATGTGCTGTTTTTGGCTGGGATAGAGTTAATTTTCTTCACAGTAGCTAGTACGGGGCTATGTTTTGGATTTGTGCTGGAAACAGCGTTGATAATACAGGGATGTTTTCGTTATTGCTGAGCAGTGCTTACACAGAGTCAAGGCCTTTTCTGCTCCTCATACCGCCCCACCAGCGAGGAGGCTGGGGGTGCACAAGATGTTGGGAGGGGACACAGCCGGGACAGCTGACCCCAACTGACCAAAGGGATATTCCATACCATATGACATCATGCTCAGCATATAAACTAGGGGGGAGGTTGGCGGGGGGCCGCTGCTCGGGGACTGGCTGGGCATCGGTCGGTTGGTGGTAAGGAAGTGTTTTTCATTTGTATCACTTGTCTTTCTTGGGTTTTATTTCTCTCTCTTTTTTTGTTATTTTCCTTTTCATTACAATTTATTATTATTATTATATTATATTATATTTCAATTATTAAACTGTTTTTATCTCAACCCACGAGTTTTCTCACTTTTACCCTTCCAATTCTCTTCCCCCCCATCCTGCTGGTGGGGGCATGAGTGAGTGGCTGTGTGGTGCTGAGTTGCCGGCTGGGGTTAAACCACGACAGTCCTTTTTGGCGTCCAACATGGGGTCCGAAGGGTTTGAGATAATAACAGATCGACCAGAGCGTATTAGAAGGGATTTATATCTGTTAACAGTTGCGGGTCACGATATTGATTCATCTGTTTTCGATATTAGTTTATATCTGATCTGCGCCATGCTCTTTTTTTTGCTGTACATTTTAAAGATTGGTGTTGTCTTTTGCAGTTTGCTGTGCTCTGTAGTGATTAGTGATGTTTTGCCTGGGAGATTTGTTACTAAGACACTCACCTTGAGCTTAATCTGGTATTTGGGCTCTGTACTGAAGCCATTACTGTACTTCGGGTACCATCTCATGGAGACAATTAACAATATACTTCTTCCTCTGAGAGGTTTTTTGTGGAGGAAATACAGAATGGCACCTTTGCTACCTTCTTCTGTGATGTTTTCTCCCTCGTTACAATAACTTCTCTGTATCTTGAACATCCTTGGGTAGTTAAAATACTTCTATTGGTATTTCTTAGGTATATTGCTTCGGCTTTTTCTAAGGTTAACAAGCAATTTAGGAATATGACCCAGGCTCCATGAGAGTATGGTCATGGGTGGCACGGCATGTGAGAGAATACAGGCAGGTATCTAGAGAACTTCTCACCTCCAATGGTCTGGAACTTCATTCCCGAACAACTGCAGGATCCTGATGAAGTGACAGAATGTTTGAAAAAAAAAAAAATGCTGTGGCTATTCCAAAGAGGCACAACTTACCGCACTGTGCTGGGGCCTGGCCAGCACCTACCAAACACTGCTCGATATCATGCAGTGATATCTCCCCTCAGGGAGAAGAGAGGGAAAACAAACCAACAGACACTATGGCTAAACCAGACACTATATCAGTCACCCCTATAACTAAAAAGAAACAATGGAAGCGGAAGTCAACTTGTTTAGTAAGGGATGAAGAAGCTTCTCCTAAGAGTGAGCAGGAGAAAGAATCAGAAGAGGCAGCCTGTTCTGCAGCAGAACAGTCACAAGAACAGGAGGAAGAAGAGACTAAAATCATAAATGAGACAGAAACCACCCGATCCCTATCCCTAAGTGAGCTGCGAGATATGTGAAAAGATTTTAGCCATCAACCAGGCGAGCTAATTCTCAGCTGGTTACTCCAATGCTGGGATATTGGGGCCAGTAGTCAGGAATTAGAGGGTAAGGAAGCCCGGCAGCTAGGATCCCTTGCTAAGGATAAGGCCATTGAGAAAGGGGTTGGAAAAAAGGCAGGAGTCCTCAGTCTTTGGCGGTGACTCCTGTCAAGTGTGAAGGACAGGTATCCCTTCAAGGAAGAACTTGCAAATTCCCGAAGCAAATGGACCACCATTGAGGGAGGTATCCAGTATCTGAGGGAATTAGCCGTGGTGGAGGTGATCTATAACAACCTGGATGACGACCAGGCATCCAAAGACCTGGATGAAATCCAGTGCACGCGGGCCATGTGGCGAAAGTTTATACGAAATGCACTGACGTCATACGCCAACACCCTGGCGATAATGAGCTGGACAGGCACGGAGGCACCAACTATGGGTGGACTGGCCAGACAACTCCAAGAATACGAAGATAATCTCACTTCCTCCATGTGGGCCTGCGTCTCGGCTGTGGAGAAACTGACCCAAAAATTGTCCGAGCAATCCGAGAAGGATAGGTCTTCCTCACCCACACCAACCAAGGCCTCAGCTATTAAGAGTCAGCTTTTTTCTTTTCAAGGGAGAGGGTACCGGTGGAGCACACCACGTGCAACCCTGTGGTTCTTCCTGCGTGACCAGGGGAAGGACATGAGGAAGTGGGATGGTGAACCTACCTGGAGACTAGAAGCTCGGGTACAGGAACTGCAAGGAAAACCAACAGCCAAAAGGCATCCATCCAGGAAACTTACTGCTCCGGTGTCTGTTGGGCAGAGTAGAAGGGCTGATCGTACTTTTGACCCTGATGAAGGGTTACAAAAATCAGGTAATGAAGACTCTGACCAGGAACAGAGGGGTCCTGACTTCGGCCAGGTGGAGGAAAGGGACAACCGGGTTTACTGGACTGTGTGGATCCGATGGCCTGGCACATCAGACCCATGGGAGTATAAAGCTCTAGTAGACACCGGTGCACAGTGTACTCTAATGCCATCAAGCGATAAAGGGGTAGAACCCATCTGTATTTCTGGGGTGACAGGGGGATCCCAACAGCTAACTGTATTGGAGGCTGAAGTGAGCCTAACTGGGAATGAGTGGCAGAAACACCCCATTGTGACTGGCCCAGAGGCCCCATGCATCCTTGGCATAGATTATCTTAGGAGAGGGTACTTCAAGGACCCAAAAGGGTACTGGTGAGCTTTTGGTATAGCTGCCTTGAGGCAACTAAGCACCACACAGCCGCTCACTCACTCCTCCCGCAGTGGGATGGGGGAGAGAATCAGAAGAGTATAAGTGAGAAAACTCATGGGTTGAGATAAAGACAGTTTAATAGGTAAAGCAAAAGCCGTGCGCACAAGCAAAGCAAAACAAGGAATTCATTCACTACTTCCCATTGGCAGGCAGATGTTCAACCATCTCCAGGAAAGCAGGGCTCCATCACGTGTAACGGTTACTTGGGAAGACAAACATCATCACTCCGAATGTCCCTCCTTCCTTCTTCCCCCAGCTTTTTATTGCTGAGCATGACATCATATGGTATGGAATATGCCTTTGGTCAGTTGGGGTCAGCTGTCCTGGCTGTGTCCCCTCCCAACTTCTTGTGCACCCCCAGCCTACTCGCTGGTGGGGTGTGTTACGACCCAGACCGGACAGACCAGAGGGTCCTGGAGGTTCTGGGATCCCCCCGGGCTAAATTAAGGGGAAACGACACCAAACGATCACTTTGAATGCTTTATTCGAACAATCCAAACTGTGGAAGGCGTAACAGTGGGCAGCGTGGGTTGCAGCAAAACATTCACAAGAAGAGAGAAAAGAGAGAAAGAAAAAGAAAGAGGGGGAAAAGAAAAGAGATAGTCACCACCCTTGGATCCCGCGGCGTCGACGATGAGCGTGGCAATCCTCCGGTGATGGGCGCGCGCAATGTGGCTCTTTGCAGTTGTGTCTTTTATAGTCTAAAGTCACGCCTCTTGAAGACTTATATGGGTTCATTCCAGACAGTTCTCAACACATATAGTAGTGTTCCAGAGGGTTCTTTATCTACTGAGTATGTGCGATTTATTGGGGTGGTGGTCTTAGGGACTTGCTAAGGAGCTACAAGCCCCCTCCTCAAATAAGCTTTGTGTGGCCTCTGGCCATATGTGGTGGGTTACCAGGCTGGTTCTGCCAGAACACAGGACTGCACACCCTCTGGCACACCCCCTGTGTCCATGCCAGCCAACTTCTTGCTAATGGCCCTCTTTGTTATGCAGACCACACCTTGGTTGCTACAATGTTTGAGACATTGACAGACATTAACTCTTCCAGTCCCTCACACCACCCCGTGGCTCAAACATTGTCCATATAATCCTCGTCCAGGGTGGCGACTTCACAGACAGCAGAAAGAGGAAACACAAGGTAAGAGTAACAAGAATAGGCAAAACAGGAACCCACAGTCCTAACATTACAACAATATTCAAAAGTCACTTTCCCTGAGGTCTTCCTCGACCGTTGTGATCCGTACATGACAAATAGATGTAATGGAGGGTAGCAAGCGAGAGATCATACATCTGCCTATTGCAAGGCCCATCATCAAAAATAAAAATCCACACAGTATCATGAGGCCAATGTTTACAAGCCATTTTCCCCAACCTGTAAGTCCCAGTGAGCCTACAAGAGAGGTGAGCCAAGTTTTCGGATCCCAGCTGTTAAACCGATCCTTGGGCTGCATCGCTTGAAAAAGTTCTCCGGTTTTCTCTGTCACCTCTCTCATCTTCTTTCGCGCTTCTTCTATGGTGGTGGTTGCGTTGTGTATGGTGAGACGACATTCTCCATCGGTGAGATTTAACATTCCACATACACCTTGCTCCTTTAACAATAACATATCTAAAGCTAATCTGTTTTGCAAAGCCATTTTAGACACTTGTTGAATCTGTAAATTCATTTCCCCGAAGGCATAATGGGTCCAATTGCTTAGGACGTGTACTTGCCAGGTCAGATTTTCTAAAACGAATTGGTGCCTTTTAAGGGTCACATATGGGGTAAATATATTCTCCAACATCAGAGATGTTGTCATGCCCCAGGTATAATAATCAGGCACTTGAACTCCACGCACTGCCCACTTGGGTCGCGTCTCGGGTCCATCACTTTCCCGGCGCCTTCTATTATGATGGGGCACTGAGAAATTGAACACTCTAGAAGGGCACATTGTTGGAACGCCGATGGTACAGCGTAAACCTGCCATTTCGTGTACATGCAGGTGTGAGTACATTTTCCCATTCGAACATGCCCAAAAGGTGCCCTGAGGGGATGGATATCTAGTAGTGGAGCACGTTAATGGGTCATAGGATTTAGTTATTCCGATTTCTCCTTTCCACACAAGGTTCCACTTGGTTTCGTGGGTAAGTGTGACTCCACATTTTAACGCAGTTTTTCGACTGGTAATGGGCCCTTTACACCTGGGGTCTCTAGGTTTAAATCCTGGTACCGGAAAACCCAACAAGTACACATATCCCAAATGAAAGTTCGCAATTCTGAGACATACCATGTTTCTATAGGGTCCCATGTTAACGATTCACAATCAATGGTCCATGAACAGGTCATTAAGGGGGTGTTCTTATAGGGTAGGGGATCTATTTCCCACGCATCAATTATATTGTCTGGATCAGGTAAAGCATGCTTAAGGGACCAAGCGTATTCATAACGAGAACGATTCTGGTGGGCATAGCCACCCCATCTGCGAGGAATTTGAATACACCAACCTGGGGATAATGGAACATTATATTCATGTTGTAGGGGTTCACCGTGAGGGGGAGGGTCCCACCAACGTACCAGATTACAAGGGATCTCCTCCTCCCGGGGACACCACTTCGAATTCAGTACAGACATGCAAGGGAGTTGCACTTCCTGGGGACATGCTGTCCAACCCTCTCAGGCTGCAAGGGCAGCGCTCGTAGTTCCCATACAGAGCTGTTGCTTCCAGCATGTAGCCTTCCACATATCCCTCCAGGTCATGTTAACTGGAAACCTATAGGCTGCTGGAGAGGGTATGTAGTCAGCTTCCCACCCTGGAGGAGGTGTGTAGTCAATTCCCCACAAACATTGTCCCTTCCAGAGAGTATTCCGAATACACTTTTGGTTTAACATTTCTAATTTTGAATTTAACACTCGTGAGAGATTTAACCAAATAACGGCAAATTTGAGACCCTCTGACGCGGACATAGGGAGGTCCACGCAAAACCCTTGGTCTGTTCGATTCCAGATTCGGACAAAACCAGTAATCAATTCCCATGCCAGGTTGGGTCGGTTATTCAGATTCCCCGTTGATTGAGACAAGATTATACATTCACAAAGTAAGAATATAAACTTTCCCCACACCATCTTTTCCCTAATAAAGAACAGCAACGGGCCTAACAGGATCAGGCAAACAATGCAAAGAATGACCCGCTGAACAACTGAAACCCTAAGTCCCACGATGGGCTTCTGTCAGCCTGTAATACATATACACCAGAAAACACAAGGATTAGAAAGATGGGATTATCCATTGAGTGTGAATGCGATGGTCTTTCCTGTGGGTGTCAGTAGCCACCCATTGTAAAGATTCAGTGAGGTTTTTAGAGTGAGGGGTACTTCCCCTATAGTTGGCAGATCAACCAAAACTGGCTGTCCCGGATAATGGAGGGGTTTTTCTGGGTCTTCGTCTTCCCTTTTTCCCGGCAGCAAAGAGGGGGGTTTCGGACAGAAAGCAGTGAGTTTAGGACATCCGTTCTTTCCCCGCCTGTTGTTAACCTTTGCTACGGCGTCCGGGAGCCGTGAGGGCCACCCAGCGCTGTGCAGCTTGAGAGCATGTTTTAATAGCCCATTCATGCTTTCTACTATCCCGTTAGCCTGGGGATAGTAGGGGGTATGGAATGTCCATTGAACTCCTTCATCCTTTGCCCATTCTTGAACCACCCCGGCAGTAAAGTGGCTGCCATTGTCAGATTGGATAGATTTAGGTTTGGGTAGGTAACTGAACCATCGCTTTAACACTTTTACCGTATTTTCTCCGGTAGCTCGTGCCACTGCTTCGGCTTGAGCAAGACCTGAGACGACTTCTACCCCGACCAAAATATACTGTTTTCCCTCTGATTTTTTGAAAGGACCTATGTAATCTACTTGCCAAGTTTCCCAGAGGCCCTTTCCGTCCCATAAGTGGAGAGGGGGTCCTTGCAAGGGATGCCGCTCTAATCGGGTACGGCACTGACTGCAAGCAGAAATGATCGTGTTACACAGTTCCCGAGTTACCAACCAGCCTCTGCTACCAGCTTCCCTGAAAAGGTCTTTTACTCCTGAATGACCGCGTCTCACGTGTAACCACTCTAGCAGGCGCTCCCACTCTTCTCCTTCGGCTTCCACTGCCGTTGTAGCTAAACGTGTCAGCGAATCTACCTGATTGTTCCAAATATGGGCTGGGTGATCCCCCTTCTGGTGTGCAGCTACCCATCCCACCAAGAAAGTCCCCTGTTTAGCAACCTTTAATATTTCCTCCCATTTTCCCCTCTGCCACACAGGTATGCGATTAACCTCCCATTGATTTTGTTCCCAGAAGGGGAGCCACTCAGTACATCCTTTGAATACAGTGTATGAATCCGTGTAAATAAAAGTCATTTCTTTGTTCTCAGCTTCTCTTTTAATCACACTCCACACTGCCACCAACTCTCCCACCTGAGCACTTCCCTCCCCTTCCGTTATAATCCGCTCCCCCGAATCAACATGTAAGGCTACTGCCCGATATTTCCACACCTTTCCCTCCCTTTTTGAGGATGCATCAGTAAACCACACATTTTTCAAATGAGGTTCAAATGGAGGAGCTGGTTTTATAAGGGGAGGAGGGGTATCCTGGTTGGATTGGCCATCAGGTGACTCCTGTATTTGGAGTACCTTAGGTGCCCCTTCTTCTGCATGACAATAGTGATCTAACTGTGCATACCATTTCCTGACTGTTTCTGGCTGTGCAACCCCTGCTGGGGGTGGGGTCCCAGCCAACACTGGCTTCAGGACCTTAAAGGGCCCTCTCAAAATAATTGGTTGTTGCTTTATGATTTTTTCAGCCTCCTGTAGGGCTAGATTAACTACAAAAAGGCCCTTCTCCCAAATCAAATATCGTTTTTCAGCATCTTTGAAGCTTCTCGAGTAGAACCCGACGGGGCGAGTTGGTCCTTCAGGTCCACGTTGCCACATGTGTATTGATAGCCCGTGGATGGCAAAGCCCCATTCAATATGGAGTGGATCAGTCGGGTGTATCGGCCCTAAAGCCTGGTATACCCCAGCCTCAAAGATCAACAGTTTTAAGGCTTCCTCATGGACAGGGGTCCACTCCCAAGAGGTCCTTTTTCTCGTCAGGTCATATAAAGGTCGAGCTATAATAGAAAAGTCCGTAATATGTTTTCTCCAGAATACCAGTAGGCCTAAAGTGTGTTGAAGCTCCCTTTTGTTACCAGGTGCTTTCACTTGCTCGAGGGTAGTTAAGGTCTCTGAGGGAAAGCACACTGTTCCTCCCCTCCACCAGATGCCTAGAAATTTCACTTCAGGAGATGGGAGTTGTATTTTCCCTGTTGGAATCTGGAGTCCTAAATTTTCCAAATGGGTAATTATGTCTTCCTGAGTCCGTCCTACCACGGAAACATCAGGGCCACCGATTAGCACATCATCAATATACTGATATATTTTGACTCCTTCTCTGGGGGTAATTTGGGCAAGTTCTCGTGCTAAAGCATAATGGGCAATAGTCGGTGAATGACAATAGCCCTGGGGAAGGCGAGTGAATGAGTATTGTACATCTTCCCACATGAAAGCAAAGCCCTCTCTATCTGAGTCCTGCAGGGGAACCATAAAGAACATATCTTTTACATCAATGGTTGCCAAAATTGGGTGTGCTTGTTCCTGGATGGTTGCGATCAGTTCTGCTATGTTCAGCACCGCACAGTTAAGGGGCCTGTATTGGTGTTTAGGTGCCGATAATCGACTGTTAGCTGCCATCTGCCGTCTGGCTTGCGGACAGGCCAAACGGGAGAATTATAGGGGGAATGTACAGGGATAATCATTCCCTTTTCTTTCAGGTCTGAAATCACAGGAGCAATCCCTTCTCTAGCTCCTAGAGGGAGAGGATAGGGTTTAACATTCACAACCTTAGAGGGGGGTAATTTCGGCACGGATTGTAGCAGTCGCACCGTGACTGTCGGTAAACCAAACACCCACTCTTTTCCCTTCGAGTCCACCCAAGCACGCCCTCGGAGCAAATCAAGTCCCAAGATGTTTGTCAGCAACCTCCCCAATATCATCAAAACCTCTATCGGGGATTCGTCCCCAGGCAACCAGCATTTTACTCGAGCAGTCGGTTGGGGTCTGGAACTTCCAAACACATCAGTAACCCAAATTCGCTTTTTATCCGCCACTATCCTGTAGCAGTTAGCCACGTCCTCCCGGAGAGCTGACATCTGGGCTCCGGTATCTACTAAAAAGGTGACTGGAGTTTTAAAGGGACCCAGGGGAAAGGTAATTAACAAGTCCCCTTTGGCGTTTTCTGTGAGCCTCCTTAAATAGATCCACCGGCCATCCCCCGCCTCACCAACCCGGCACGGCGGAGGGGGTTTCCCGACTCCGGGATGCTTAGATCGATCAATGCAGTCTCCCGGGGGGGCGGACGGGATTATTGTTTCAGGTTCCCGGGATGGGAGGACAAAATCCTTGGGGTTCGAGGGAGATGGGGTTTCCTTTATTTTGTCCCAGCCTTTCACCAAACTTTCCAGATTGGGGGTGGGTAACCCATCCATCACCTCCCTGGGAATCCCCTTTGAGATGCCTTCTGTCCATAACGCATATCTTTTACTATCAGGGGGCCGTGTCGGCCTCAGGGGTGCAGCTTTTATTCCCCCATTGCCTTCCACCCTCCTAAGGTCCGCCTTGGATTTTGTCTCTCCCTGGCCGGTAAATCCCATCCATCTCCCATAATTAATCAATTCTTGTGCCACCTCTCCCCATGTCGTCTCCGGGGGACCTCCCCTCCTCCGGGTCGGGCGCCCTCAACCGATGTTGTAGTTGCACCGCATATAATTTCAAAGCATCAGGTAATCCTCTTATAAGGGGATGCAACCTGTCGGGGTCTGCCACATATTGCATGGGAGAGGGCTGTTGCGGAACCAATAACCGGTCATGCATCAACTGGAGACACGCAGTTTTCTGTACACTCTCTAAAACGTGCCCCGCCGTAGACGTTTCAATCGAGAAGGGGTCTCCCCTTTCCATGGGATCCAATCCACCCGCCCAGTATGCCACTCTTTGGGTCAGGGACCAGGGTTCTCTATTGTCATTTGTGGTTAGAAAAACTCCCGGACCCCAATATCCTCTCGCCTCGTCCTCACTCAGCAAGATACGGTCACCCCCGGTAAGAGACACTCTCCACACATACTCGGTTTCAGTTTCTCAGGGGCCCCGGGAATATTTCTCCTGAATTTTACCCAAATCAGTGGGAGAATAGGGAATGATACAAGTGGTAACTTGTTGGGCCCCTCCTTGACCACCATCCACAGTCTCAGTTTTAATCAAAGGTCGCATTACAGCTCCCTCCCCAAGGGAAAATATTTCTCTTATAGGGTCTAGGTCTTTAAGAGGGTATAACGATTTTGGATTTTTCCCCTCGTCAAAATCGGCATCCGAATTTTCTACACCAATTGGGGAGCAGATTTCATCTAATTTTTCCCGCAATATTCCCTCCCGCTCCAAAGTTTCCGTCAAAGCGATGTGTAGCCGTTGGTTAGTCACCCGCTCGGAGGTAAGCTGATCAGAGAGATGTCTTGTCTCATTTCCTAATTGCTCCTGCAGAGCCCCCACCAGACCTTGAAGGGATTTTATTGTCTCCCCTTCCACATGTTGGGCCATGTGTTTATTCCCTTGTGCTGCCACCAGAGCTGCTCCTAAAACTGCACAAACTACTGCCTTCCCCTTTCCTTGTTTCAGTTTTCGTTCCTTAGCCAAGGTGGAAATTCTGTCGGCTACCGCTTGTGGATTGTGCCAATTATTGTGGGCCCAAGTCATACCAGAGAGAGAAGGTCGGGCGTTATAGCCCTCTAACCTCTCCAGGAGAGGGGTGCAATCTACAATCGGTCCTCCCAGGGAGGCCATTATGAGTATACAATTATAGGGACCAGATCCCGTACTAGTCCTCAGAGGACTGTCTCCCCTGGTGTATGACTCCTCTCTGAGAGGGGCTTTGGTAAAAGCCTAGTCCCAGTGATCGCTTTAGCACCAATGAGGGGATCCTGCCGACTACGCCAAATATGTTACAACCCAGACCGGACAGATCAGAGGGTCCTGGAGGTTCTGGGATCCCCCCGGGCTAAATTAAGGTGAAACAACACCAAACGATCACTTTGAATGCTTTATTTGAACAATCCAAACTGTGGAAGGCGTAAGGGTGGGCAGCGTGGGTTGCAGCAAAACATTCACAAGAAGAGAGAAAAGAGAGGAAAAAAAAAGAACGAGTGATCTCCCTGTCCTTATCTCGACCCACGAGCCTTTCATTTTATTTTCTCTCCCCTGTCCAGTTGAGGAGGGGGAGTGATAGAGCGGCTTTGGTGGGCACCTGGCATCCAGCCAGGGTCAACCCACCACAACTGGAAAAAGGTGAAGCTCCAGAACACCTGCAATACATTGATGACATCATCGTATGGGGCAACACAGCAGAAGAAGTTTTTGAGAAAGGGGAGAAAATAATCCAAATCCTTCTGAAGGCCGGTTTTGCCATAAAACAGAATAAGGTGAAGGGACCTGCACAGGAGATCCAGTTTTTAGGAATAAAATGGCAAGATGGACGTCGTCATATCCCAATGGATGTGATCAACAAAACAGCAGCTATGTCTCCACCAACTAGTAAACAGGAAATGCAAGCTTTCTTAGGGGTTGTGGGTTTTTGGAGAATGCATATTCCAAATTAGAGTCTGATTGTAAGCCCTCTCTATCAAGTGACCCGGAAGAAGAACGATTTTAAATGGGGCCCTGAGCAACAACAAGCCTTTGAACAGATTAAACGGGAGATAGTTCATGCAGTAGCCCTTGGGCCAGTCCAGGCAGGACCAGATGTTAAAAATGTGCTCTACACCGCAGCCGGGGAGAATGGCCCTACTTGGAGTCTCTGGCAGAAAGCACCAGGGGAGACCCGAGGTCGACCCCTAGGGTTTTGGAGTCGGGGATATCGAGGATCTGAGGCCCGCTATACTCCAACTGAAAAGGAGATATTGGCAGCATATGAAGGAGTTCGAGCTGCCTCAGAAGTGGTTGGTACTGAAACACAGCTCCTGTTGGCACCCCGACTGCCGGTGCTGGGCTGGATGTTCAAAGGGAAGGTCCCTTCTACACATCATGCAACTGATGCTACATGGAGTAAGTGGGTTGCACTGATCACACAATGAAGTCGAATAGGAAACCTCAGTCGCCCAGGAATTTTGGAGGTGATCACGGACTGGCCAGAAGGCAAAGATTTTGGAATATCGCCAGAGGAGGAGGTGATGTGTGCTGAAGAGGCCCCACTGTATAATAAACTGCCAGAAAATGAGAGGCAATATGCCCTGTTCACTGATGGGTCCTGTCGCATTGTAGGAAAGCATCGAAGGTGGAAGGCGGCTGTATGGAGTCCTATGCGACAAGTTGCAGAAACTGCAGAAGGAGAAGGTGAATCGAGTCAGTTTGCAGAGGTGAAAGCCATCCAGCTGGCTTTAGATGTTGCTGAACGAGAAAAATGGCCAATACTTTATCTCTATACTGACTCATGGATGGTGGCAAATGCTCTGTGGGGGTGGTTGCAGCAATGGAAGCAGAGTAACTGGCAACGCAGAGGTAAACCCATCTGGGCTGCCGCATTGTGGCAAGATATTGCTGCCCGGCTAGAGAACCTGGTTGTGAAAGTACGTCATGTAGATGCCCACGTACCCAAGAGCCGGGCCACTGAAGAACATCAAAACAATCAACAGGTAGACAAGGCTGCTAGGATTGAAGTGGCTCAGGTGGATCTGGATTGGCAGCATAAAGGTGAATTATTTATGGCTTGGTGGGCCCATGACACCTCAGGCCATCAGGGAAGAGATGCAACATATAGATGGGCTTGTGATCGAGGGCTGGACCTGACCATGGACACTATTGCACAGGTCATCCATGAATGTGAAACATGCGCTGCAATCAAGCAAGCCAAGCGGTTAAAGCCTCTTTGGTATGGAGGACGATGGCTGAAATACAAATATGGGGAGGCCTGGCAGATTGACTATATCACACTCCCACAAACCCGCCAAGGCAAGCGCCATGTGCTTACAATGGTGGAAGCAACCACCGGCTGGCTGGAAACATATCCCGTGCCCCATGCCACCGCCCGGAACACTATCCTGGGCCTTGAAAAACAAGTCTCATGGTGACATGGCACCCCAGAAAGAATTGAGTCAGACAACGGGACAATCTCATAGACACCTGGGCCAAAGAGCATGGCATTGAGTGGGTGTATCACATCCCCTATCATGCACCAGCCTCTGGGAAAATCGAGCGATACAATGGGTTGTTAAAGACTACATTGAGAGCAATGGGTGGTGGGACCTTCAAACATTGGGATACACATCTAGCAAAGGCCACCTGGTTAGTCAACACTAGAGGATCTACCAATCGGGCTGGCCCCGCCCAATCAGAACTTTTATGTACTGTAGAAGGGGATAAAGTCCCTGTAGTGCACATAAAAAATATGCTAGGGAAGACAGTCTGGGTTACTCCTGCCTCAGGCAAAGGCAAACCCATTCGTGGGATTGCTTTTGCTCAAGGACATGGGTGCACTTGGTGGGTGATGCGGAAGGATGGGGAAGTGTGGGAATCCGTAGGGAGTTTTGCGAGCAGCCTTGAACAATTAGACATAGCCTTGAAAGACATAGAATAAGGGAGTAAATAAGTGATAAAGCAGGTGTGCAGAAAAGAAGCTGAAGACTGAAATAACTTGGAAAACAGATAAGAGACTGAAGCCAGAAGACGTGTGTCTTGCTCAACAGCACCAATCAGAAGCTTAGCCGCAGCATGTGAACAGAAGGTATTAACTAATCATGGAACAAGCCTGAGCGCGTGGACAGCTAATAAATCTATATAAGTACAAATTTGTAAACAATAAAGGTCTTTGGTTTTACCCGCACCAGAGTCCGTGAACCATCCCTACAAATGGCGCCCAATGTGGGGCACGAAATTACAGCGTGGAATGTATGTCGGTAGGGACTCCAGTTGGACGAATTCATCAGCGGAGGAGCTGAACGACCCGGGTCTCAATCACCAAATAAAGGTGAGCAACTGGAGCATTTTATTTTTTTTTTAAAATGGGGGCGCATATGTCTGTAGAAGAAGCGTCCATTTTGCGGCTGTTATTGCAATTGTTAGCTAAGCGGGGAATCAAATGTGAGGAACGGACTATGAAAATGTTGTTAATGTGGCTTAAAACGCACGGAGCTCCCACTCAGTTGCATGAAGTATTTGATGTAGATAATTGGGAGAAAGCCGGCACGCTAATCTGGGAAGCAGCCTCATGAGGTGACCTTATGGCAGCTCAAATTATGACCACTTGGCATGTAGTGACAGATAATTTATGGCAGATTAAGGCAGATAAAAAAGCTGCCGCTGCTGCCGCGAGTGCTATAGCTCCCCAGACCCCCCCGAAGAAACGACAGCGAGTGTAGGGGGAGAAAAAACTGCTTCCACTGTCAGACCTAAATCCCAAGATTTACAGACTGCCTCAGTACCTCCGGAGGGTGAGCAGTGTAAGCTTGTGGATGCATCTGGACAATTGCCCGGTTTTACGCCAGCGTCTGTAGCAATCCCTCCCGCCCTGCCGAAAAAAACGACATTGGACGGCATGGACTTTGATCCTAAAGATCGGTGGGCAAAGCTAAGGGAGGAGGCGATTAAGGCAGGCGACCTTGAGGCAGTGAGTTGGTCTTTTCCTGTCCTGGTGCGGGATCAAGGACCAAATGAGTGGCAACCGTTCCAGTGGGACTTAATCAAGGAGTTGCGGAAACCGTTGTGACCTATGGACTTTCTGCCCCCTTTTCTCAGAGTCTGTTAGAGAATGTTTTTACAGGACAATTACTTACTCCTTATGATATATGCCAATTAGCCGCCATGATTTTAACGCCAACTCAGAAACTGTTATTTACACGACGGTGGCAGGATCTGTGTGCCCAGGAAGCACTTGCGAATTTAGAAAAGCAGCCGAATGATCCATTACATGGAGCAGGCTTACCCCAGCTGCTAGGGCGGCCGCCGTTAGACGATCCGCGATTACAGGCACGACTTGACCCCACGATTTTGCATTTGACTGCCCGATTAGCTTATCAAGCCATGGTTAAAGTACCAGAAACAGGGAAAACAGAAAAATCATTTACCCGTATTATACAGAAACGAACGAGCCTTACATGCAATTTATTGATCGCTTGAGAGACGCTCTCGATAAGCAGATTGATAATACCGACGCAAAGGAAGCCCTATTACTTAAGCTAGTGGTTGAAAACGCTAATGTAGACTGTAAGCGAGTATTACAAACCCTACCACAAGGGGCCGGTATCATACAGATGATCGAGGTCTGCAATAGAGTTGGTTCTATCTTACACCAAACTGAAGCCCTTGCTGGGGCCTTTGCAGTGGCAGTGAATGTTACAAATAGCAACTGTTTTCATTGCGGAGCGAGCGGCCACTTTAGACAACAGTGTCCAATGAAACCTGAGCGAGGCATCAATGCGCTAGCGCCGCACCCCTGTCCGCGTTGCCATAAAGGCCGGCACTATGTGAATCAGTGCCGATCCAGATTTGATAAAGGTAGGAACCCGTTACCACGGTCCTCCAAGTCAGGAAACAGGTGGCGCAGCGCGCCGCGGGGGCGCGCTCCAACACAAATACCACCGCCCACAACACCGGGAAATGCACCTCAACCGAGCTGCAATCCCTCGTCCGCATGGACGACCTCTGCGCCAGTACCTCAGGAAGTGCCGGAGTGGATGTCACCACAGTAACGGAGACTGTGCTGTTAGACCAAAAGGTTGCTAAAATTCCATTGAATGTCATAGGCCTGCTAGGCGGCAGTCTGAGTGCTCTTTTAGTAGGGCGATCCAGCACCACCCTACAAGGCCTGTTTATATTGCCTGGTGTTATTGATGCCGATTATGATGGACAAATACATGCACTAGCTTGGACACCCTCCCCACCGGTGACCATACCACCTGGAAGCCGGATAGCCCAGCTGGTCCCATTCAAAGCCTGTGTACCTAGGGCGTCCATCGCTGAGCGAGGAACCTCCGGATTCGGGTCAACTGGACCGCCTGAACTCTATTGGACTTTACAGATTACTAACGAACGCCCAACCATCAAGGTTACCCTTATACAAGCGCAAGCCAAACCCTCTGAAGTTACACTTTCTGCCCTTGTGGATACTGGAGCTGATGTTACTGTTATATCACATCATTTTTGGCCTCCCAGCTGGCCCACTACAACAATACATGGTGGTCTTGTTGGTATCGGCGGTCTTTCTACGTCACAACAAAGCGTCAACCTGATACAGGTACGGACAACTGATGGACAGTGTGCCAATATCCGCCCGTATGTAGCCTTCACACCGATCAATCTATTAGGGCGAGACGTTTTGTCGGCTCTGTCGGTGGCACTTACCACAGCTACATCGCCTTTTCCACAGAGGCCATTGGAGAGCGGCCAACACTCCGCCTCACGTTGCTGACTGAGAAGCCTGTGTGGGTGGACCAATGGCCTCTCATCAAAGAGAAGGCCGCAGCACTACGAGAGTTGGTAGCAGAACAATTGGCACAAGGACATATTGTTCCGACAACTAGCCCATGGAACACCCCAGTGTTTGTCATTAAAAAGAAAAATGGGGAGTGGCGTTTGCTACATGATCTGCGACGAATCAATGCAGTAATCGAAGATATGGGTTCACTGCAACCGGGTATGCCATCTCCCGCAATGATCCCCGCAAATTGGAATATTATTATCATTGATTTAAAGGATTGGGTTTTTTACCATACCCTTAGCAGCGGAAGATACATCTAGATTTGCCTTTTCAGTACCCACGGAGAACTGTGAGGAACCTGTGCAAAGATATCATTGGACTGTACTGCCACAGGGAATGAAAAATTCACCCACCATTTGCCAGCAATATGTTGCCACTGCACTGACACCAATTCGACAGCAGTACCCGCAGTTAGTGTGCTATCATTATATGGATGATATTTTATTAGCAGGAAAGCCCACCGAAAACTTAACTTCGACAATACAGGAAGTCATCAACAGCTTGAACAAATATGGTTTACAGATAGCAGAAGAAAAGGTGCAACAAGTAGCACCGTGGAAGTATTTAGGGTGGAAAATTATGGAGCGCACCATCCAGCCACAGGCAGTGCAACTTCAAACAAATATTTCGACACTTAATGACTTGCAGAAATTGTTAGGAAATATTAACTGGATACAAACAGTCATAGGGATCGATAATCAAGTGCTAGTGCCATTGTTTGATTTATTGCGAGGTGACTCACTGATTACTTCTCCTCGGCAGTTAACGCCTGAGGCCAGAAAGGCGATTGACAATATTAACGTTTTGCTCACAAAGAGACAAAGTCACCGTCTAGTTGAACAACATGATATCTGCTTGTATCTCTGTAACCAACCTCAACAACCTGTCGCCCTCGTTGGACAATGGGTTACCACCCTTGCAGACCCTTTAGTCATTCTGGAGTGGGTTTTCCTACCTTACCAGCTTAAGAAAACCATCACCAGCAGAATTGAGTTGATCGCTCTGTTAATACAACGGGGTAGGACGCGAATATGTGAATTAGCAGGTAGTGAGCCCGCAATCATCAGCATACCCTTGACACAGGAATATTTAGACTGGTGCTTACAGCATAATGTGTCATTACAGATAGCTCTGGAAGGATATCCAGGCGAACTTGTAGTGCATTTGCCACCTCACAAGATATTTTCCCTCCTACAGGAAGTGGGTATAGTGGATAGGCCACTTATCAAACATCAACCAGTGTATGGTGTTACAGTTTTTACAGACGGATCAGGGAAGACAGGAAAGGCTGCATTAGTTTGGAGACAGAATGGCCAGTGGCAGCAAGAAGTATATTATGTGCAGGGTTCACCACAAATCGTGGAATTGCATGCAGTCATACAAGCCTTCAAAAGGTGGCCTGAGCCTCTTAATATTGTATCAGATTCACAGTATGTGGTAGGAGTGGTTCAACGCATTGAGCGCGCCTACATTAAACATATCTCAAATCAAAAATTGTTTGAAATGTTTAAACTATTATTGTATTATATTAATCACAGGACAGAACCATATCATATTGTCCATATCCGCAGCCACACGCATCTCCCAGGGTTCTTGGCTGAAGGTAATGAAAGAGCAGACCGACTGACAACACCGGTATGGGCTGCTCCCGTACCCGATATGTTTCAGCAGGCACGTATGTCGCATTCTTTTTTTCACCAAAGTGCACGGGTCCTGCGCAAGCAGTTTCATTTGACCCTTTCCGATGCCCGTACGATTGTACAGGCATGTCCAGATTGTCAACAATTTGCCAGTGGTCCCCCGCCTGCTATTAATCCGCGGGGTTTACAGGCGCTACAACTATGGCAGACAGACATCACACATGTTCCCGAATTTGGTCGTTTAAAGTATGTCCATGTCTCCGTGGACACTTTTTCCCATGCGATATGGGCTTCTGCCGCCACTGGAGAAACCAGCCGCCACATCCAAACCCACTTTCAGGGTGCCTTCGCGGTTTTAGGCATCCCCCGACAGATAAAAATGGATAATGGTCCTGGCTATATCAGCCAGCCCACTCAAAGGTTTTTTCAGCGCTGGGGAGTGCAACATCTCACTGGTATCCCACACTCTCCTACTGGGCAAGCCATCATTGAGCGCACACACCGTGTGCTCAAAACCATGTTGTTAAAACAAAAAGGGGGAACTGTTGGAGACTCCCCGCAAACACGCTTAGCAAAAGCAATATATGTGTTGAATCATCTGTCCTTTACCCCTCATACTGAGACACCGGTGATGCTCTGCCATCTTCACTCTTTAGGGGAGGTATCACAGCAAACATTACGAGATAAAAATGTACCTGTCATGGTGAAATCCCTACTAAATGGTAAATGGGAAGGTCCATTCACATTAATAACATGGGGGAGAGGGTATACTTGTGTTTTGACAGATCACAGGCCCCGCTGGGTTCCAGCTTGATGTGTACGGCCAGCGCTCACAAAGCTGCAGATACCAGGCAAACAACAGACAACCACAAAAGACCCTGAAGGGCCTGCCAAGACATCAGAAGACATTTTGAGTGACAGCGCAAACTGTTTTGATGGGAAATGACTTGCTTGAGACAGTAAGGAGTTGTGTATCAGGCCTCGCTAGGCCGCAGGTGTCTATATGTCTAGTCTGTAAGTGCTGCTGTGGATATATTACTGTACATTGTATATTTTGTAGAAAGTATTTGATTTATTTTAATGGTAATCAGCACATTTATCTGAATCATACTTTAGCACCATTGTGTATTCATTGTAAGAGAATCAATAGTATACGTAAGATCTATTCAATCCGTTATTTTTGTTGTTATACAGACCGGTATATAAATGGAGAGGATAACGACCTTTTTAAGTTTGATGGGGTGTATACAAGCAATATGGGTGCCACCACAACCAAAGACGAATGTGTGGGTCATGTTAGCGAATCTAACAGGACAAGATTTTATTTGCCTGTCTATTTTATCTCCAGGGAACCCTTTTTCAACATGTCTTGTCGGAGTCCTGGCGGATACCTGGCCCAACACTATCCAGTCCCAGCCTTTGTACTCCAGTTTCAACGCCTGTGTCGACAACTGGGATGAGTGGAGTGCTCATTTACCCCAATTACCACAGGAGCCGCAAGAACTTGGACTCCTGGGTTCAGTTAAAATGGACAGCTGTTTGTATCTTAATTATTCAGGGCGCAATCGAACGACAGCGCAAAATATCAACTCGTCTCTGTCCGTGTATAGAAATAATACAGCCTGGTGCAACTATACTAGCTCGAATATTTCCAAATCTAGCAACGCGCCTCTGGCGCTTCCCTCGGGGATCTTTTTTATCTGTGGCGATCGCGCATGGGGAGGAATACCATCTCATATAAAAGGAGGGCCTTGCAGTTTGGGGAGGCTCACTTTGCTAACACCAAATACATCAATAATTTTAATCACCGGCGCTCCAAGCGATCGACCCATGCCCTTAAGGCAGAGTGCAGGGATGATGTGGAATTTTGGAACAGTGAAAAGATAATTATGGCTTCTATAGCTGCGCCAGGGGTGGCAGGCTCACAGGCTTTAGCCACACTAAATAAGTTGGGATGTTGGCTAGCCAAGCAGACTAATGCTACTTCTCAAGCCTTGAGTAGTTTGCTTTTAGATGTTGATTCTGTAAGACATGCAACTTTGCAAAATCGTGCAGCAATTGCTTTTTTGCTTTTAGCACGGGAGCACGAGTGTAAAGACCTTGACGGTATGTGTTATATGAATCTCTCCGATCACTCGGAATCTATTCACCGTAGCATTCAACAATTGAAAGAGGGAATTAAGAAGTTGAAAGTTGATGATGGATGAGGTTGGATAAAAAATCTTTTTAGTAACTGGGGAATTAATAATTGGCTTAAAGGTTTGATAAAGATTGGGCTAATTTTATTGTGTGCTATTTGTGGCCTCCTGCTCATTATTCAGTGTTTGCTATCCTGTCTGCAAAGGGCCCTGCAGAGGATGATAAACACTGCATTTTGGGTAGAAAAACAAAAAGGGGGAATTGTGGGAATCCGTAGGGAGTTTTGCGAGCAGCCTTGAACAATTAGACATAGCCTTGAAAGACATAGAATAAGGGAGTAAATAAGTGATAAAGCAGGTGTGCAGAAAAGAAGCTGAAGACTGAAATAACTTGGAAAACAGATAAGAGACCGAAGCCAGAAGACGTGTGTCTTGCTCAACAGCACCAATCAGAAGCTTAGCCGCAGCGTGTGAACAGAAGGTATTAACTAATCATGGAACAAGCCTGAGCGCGTGGACAGCCAATGAATCTATATAAGTACAAATTTGTAAACAATAAAGGTCTTTGGTTTTACCCGCACCAGAGTCCGTGAACCATCCCTACAGGGAAGTCCGATGTGTGCCTCAAGGGGATTTGATTTTAGGTGAGAATAGTCAATTAATTAAATTGTATGATTTTAATTGCTATATAACCCTGCCACTTGTCCTGGTTTCAGCTGGGACATAGTTAACTTTCTTTTTAGTAGCTGGTACAGTGCTGTGTTTGGGATTTAGTGTGAGAATGATGTTGATAACACTCTCATGTTTTAGTTGTTGCTAAGTAGCGCTTATCTTAAGCCAAGGACTTTTCAGTTTCCCATGCTCTGCCAGCAAGCAGGTGTGCAAGAAGCTGGGAGGGAGCAGAGCCGGGGCTGCTACCTGAAGTAGCCAAAGAGGTATTCCATACCATGGAACATCATGCCCAGTATATAAACAGGGGGGAGCTGGCCGGGAGGGGCGGATCGTGGCTCGGGAACTAACTGGGCATTGGTCAGCGGGTGGTGAGCAATTGCATAGTGCATCACTGGTTTTTTTCTTCCCCTTCCCTTCCTTTTTTTTGTTATATTCCTTTTCATTACTATTATTATTATATTTCATTATTACTATTGTTAGTATTATATTTTACTTTAGTTATTAAACTGTTCTTACCTCAACCCATGAGTTTTCCTTTTTTTTTTTTCCTTTCCTCCTCCTCACCCCACTGGGAGGGGGAAACAGCTGCGTGGTGTTTAGTTGCTGGCTGGGGTTAAACCACAACAGCCTTTTTGGCGCCCAATGTGGGGCATGAAGGGTTGAGATAACGACAGATCTGATCAGTGTGTTAAAACAAACTTGTTATAAGTATTCATTGTATTGGTTTGATAGTTACTGGTTACAATGTGGGTTCTTTTGCTCTCAAGGTTGGTGTTGTGGTTCTTGAAGTTGTGTTATGTAATGCCCTACTTGCAGTATATGCTCCCTGTTGTGCTGTTCATCATCTGTGGGAACCAGGCTAGAGTTATCATGTTGTTGTTGTTTGTAACACTGGCTTATGATATGATAGAAGTGCAGGCCGTGAAACTAATCGGGTGTTTGTACTCAGCATTGTTGTCACCTCTGTACTTCGGGAGCCACCTATGGGAGACTATTAATAATTGTACCTTTTACCTTTTCTTCTCCTCTGGGAGCCAATCTATAGAGGAGAGATCTCCGTACTTTGGGTGCTATCTCCTAGAGAATATTAATAATTGCACTTTCTACCTTTTCTCCTCGGGGAGCCAACCTATTGGGGAGACATCTTCCCACATCTTCCCTTTCTCTGCCAGGTTAATTACAATAGCATTGGAGGAGTTGGTAAATTTTGAATATCCTTGGGATGTTGAACTCATCATGGTCCTATTGCTAGGAATCAGCCTGTTCCTGAATGTGATTCAGATCTTGTCTAGGGTTAAACAACTATTTAAAAATACCACCCAGAGATGAGCTCCCACGACTGCGGATACTCAAACTCTGGTGACAGCTACTGCAGCTACTCAAACTCTGGCAACAGGTAATGCCGCTACTCAAACCCCAGCAACAAGTACTGTGGCTACTCAAACCTTGGCGATGGGTGATGCAGATGAACTAGAGAATCAACCGGTGCCAATATCAATATCGCCCCTATACAGAAGAAGAAATATACAATAAAATCAGTTCGCTTAGCGAAGGATGAAGGTGAACCAGGGTCATCACGAGAAGAGGAGGAAGAGGCAGAAACGGAGATAATCACCCGATCCCTATCCCTGAGTGAGCTGCGAGATATGCGAAAAGACTTCAGCCGTCATCCAGGCGAGCACATTATCACCTGGCTGCTCCGATGCTGGGATAATGGGGCAGGTAGCTTGGAATTAGAGGGTGAGGAAGCCAAGCAACTGGGATCCCTTTCTAGGGAAGGGGGCATTGAGAAGGCAATTGGAAAAAAGACACAAGCCCTCAGCCTCTGGAGGCGACTTCTGTCAGGCGTGAGGGACATGCTGTATGTCACCCAGGCAAGTGGACCACCATGGAGAGAGGTATCCAGTACCCGAGGGAATTAGCTGTGCGGGAGATGGTTTATTATGACCCAGACGATGGGCGGTTACCCACAGATCCAGATGAAGTCCAATGTGCACGACCCATGTGGCGGAAGTTTGTACGAAGCGCACCATCATTGTATGCCAATGCATTGGCAGTAATGGACTGGAAAGATGAAGAGGGACCAACAGTAGATGAATTGGCTCGCCGACTTCGGCAATACGAAGAAAGTCTCACTTCCTCCCTCATCGCGGCTGTGGAGAAACTGCCAGACATAATAGCCGAGAAACTGTCCCAAGAGTTCCAGCGATTTGAGGATAAGTTTGGCCACCCACCTGCATGGACCAATATCTCAGCTATTAGGAGAAGGTATTCTTCTGGGCAAGAGAGAGGAGAGAGAAGGTACACACCATGGGGTACCCTGTGGTTTTACCTGCTTGACCACAGAGAGGATATGAGAAAGTGGGATGGAAAATCTACCTCAGTCCTAGATGCACGGGTACGTGAATTGTGAGGGAAAACAATCAATCACAAATGAGGGTTCTTCCAGGAAAATTGCTGCTTCAGCCTCTGGTGAGCACTGGAAGTGGTGTGGCAGACAGAGTGGAAGGGCTGATCTTACTATTGATCCTATGAAAAGGAATTCTAATCCACTTTTACGAGTGGAGAATCCTATGACTCCGACCAGGACTAGAGGGGCCCTGCCTCCAGCCAGGTGGAGGAGAGGGACAACCAGGTTTACTGGACTGTGTGTATCCGATGGCCTGGCACATCAGACCCACAGGAGTATAAGGCTCTAGTGGACACCGGTGCACAGTGTACCCTAATGCCATCAAGCTATAAAGGGGCAGAACCCATCTGTATTCCTGGGGTGGCAGGGGGATCCCAACAGCTAACTGTATTGGAGGCTGAAATAAGCCTAACTGGGAATGAGTGGCAAAAACACCCCATTGTGACTGGCCCAGAGGCCCCATGCATCCTTGGCATAGACTATCTCAGGAGAGGGTATTTCAAGGACCCAAAGGGGTACTGGTGGGCTTTTGGTATAGCTGCCTTGGAGACAGAGGGAATTGAACAGTTGTCCACCTTGCCCGGTCTCTCTGAGGACCCTTCGGTTGTGGGGTTGCTGAGGGTCGAAGAACAACAGGTGCCAATCGCTACCACAAGGGTGCACCGGTGGCAATATCGCACCAACCAAGACTCCCTGATTCCCATCCATAAGCTGATTCGTCGACTGGAGAGCCAAGGAGTGATCAGCAGGACTCGCTCACCCTTCAGCAGCCCCATATGGCCAGTGCGAAAGTCTAATGGAGAATGGAGACTAACAGTAGACTATCGTGGCCTGAATGAAGTCACGCCACCGCTGAGTGCTGCTGTGCCAGACATGCTAGAACTTCAATATGAACTGGAGTCAAAGGCAGCCAAGTGGTACGCCACAAGTGATATTGCTAATGCATTTTTCTCAATCCCTTTGGCAGCAGAGTGCCGGCCACAGTTTGCTTTCACTTGGAGGGGCGTCCAGTACACCTGGAATCGACTGCCCCAGGGGTGGAAACACAGCCCCACCATTTGCCATGGACTGATCCAGACTGCACTGGAAAAAGGTGGAGCTCCAGAACACCTGCAATACATTGATGACATCATCGTATGGGGCAACACAGCAGAAGAAGTTTTTGAGAAAGGGGAGAAAATAATCCAAATCCTTCTGAAGGCTGGTTTTGCCATAAAACAGAGTAAGGTGAAGGGACCCACACAGGAGATCCAGTTTTTAGGAATAAAATGGCAAGACGGACGTCGTCACATCCCAATGGATGTGATCAACAAAATAGCAGCTATGTCTCCACCAACTAGTAAACAGGAAACACAAGCTTTCTTAGGTATTGTGAGTTTTTGGAGAATGCATATTCCAAATTAGAATCTGATTGTAAGCCCTCTCTATCAAGTGACCCAGAAGAAGAACGATTTTAAATGGGGCCCTGAGCACCAACAAGCCTTTGAACAGATTAAAGGGGAGATAGTTCATGCAGTAGCCCTTGGGCCAGTCTGGGCAGGACCAGATGTTAAAAATGTGCTCTACACCGCAGCCGGGGAGAATGGCCCTACCTGGAGTCTCTGGCAGAAAGCACCAGGGGAGACCCGAGGCTGACCCCTAGGGTTTTGGAGTCGGGGATATCGAGGATCTGAGGCCCGCTATACTCCCACTGAAAAGGAGATATTGGCAGCATATGAAGGAGTTCGAGCTGCCTCAGAAGTGGTTGGTACTGAAACACAGCTCCTCTTAGCACCCCAACTGCCTGTGCTGGGCTGGATGTTCAAAGGGAAGGTCCCTTCTACACATCATGCAACTGATGCTACATGGAGTAAGTGGGTTGCACTGATCACACAACGAACTCGAATAGGACACCCCAGTCGCCCAGGAATTCTGGAAGTGATCACAGACTGGCCAGAAGGCAAAGATTTTGGAATATCACCAGAGGAGGAGGTGACGGGTGCTGAAGAGGCCCCACTGTATAATAAACTGCCAGAAAATGAGAGGCAATATGCCCTGTTCACTGATGGGTCCTGTCGCATTGTAGGAAAGCATCGGAGGTGGAAGGCGGCTGTATGGAGTCCTATACGACAAGTTGCAGAAACTGCAGAAGGAGAAGGTGAATCGAGTCAGTTTGCAGAGGTGAAAGCCATCCAGCTGGCTTTAGGCATTGCTGAACGAGAAAAATGGCCAATACTTTATCTCTATACTGACTCATGGATGGTGGCAAATGCTCTGTGGGGGTGGTTGCAGCAATGGAAGCGGAGTAACTGGCAACGCAGAGGTAAACCCATCTGGGCTGCCCCATTGTGGCAAGGTATTGCTGCCCGGCTAGAGAACCTGGTTGTGAAAGTACGTCATGTAGATGCCCATGTACCCAAGAGTCGGGCCACTGAAGAACATCAAAACAATCAACAGGTAGACAAGGCTGCTAGGATTGAAGTGGCTCAGGTGGATCTGGATTGGCAGCATAAGGGTGAGTTATTTATGGCTCGGTGGGCCCATGACACCTCAGGCCATCAGGGAAGAGATGCAACATATAGATGGGCTCGTGATCAAGGGGTGGACCTGACCATGGACACTATCGCACAGGTTATCCATGAATGTGAAACATGCGCTGCAATTAAGCAAGCCAAGCGGTTAAAATCTCTTTGGTATGGGGGACGATGGCCGAAATACAAATATGGAGAGGCCTGGCAGATTGACTATATCACACTCCCACAAACCCGCCAAGGCAAGCGCCATGTGCTTACAATGGTGGAAGCAACCACCGGCTGGCTGGAAACATATCCCGTGCCCCATGCCACTGCCCGGAACACTATCCTGGGCCTTGAGAAGCAAATCTTATGGCGACATGGAACCCCAGAAAGAATTGAGTCAGGCAACGGGACTCATTTCCGGAACAATCTCATAGACACCTGGGCCAAAGAGCATGGCATTGAGTGGGTGTACCACATCCCCTATCATGCACCAGCCTCCGGGAAAATCGAGCGATACAATGGACTGTTAAAGACTACATTGAGAGCAATGGGTGGTGGGACCTTCAAACATTGGGATACACATCTAGCAAAGGCCACCTGGTTAGTCAACACTAGAGGATCTGCCAATCGAGCTGGCCCCGCCCAATCAGAACTTTTACGTACTGTAGAAGGGGATAAAGTCCCTGTGGTGCACATAAAAAATATGCTAGGGAAGACAGTCTGGGTTACTCCTGCCTCAGGCAAAGGCAAACCCATTCGTGGGATTGCTTTTGCTCAAGGACCTGGATGCACTTAGTGGGTGATGCGGAAGGACGGGGAAGTCCAATGTGTGCCTCAAGGGGATTTGATTTTAGGTGAGAACAGCCAATAGATTAAATTGTATGCTATTAATTGCTATATAACCCTGCCACTGTATGTCATCATTATTTTAATTGTTATGTGCTATATTAATGGTATTACAGTAAGAATTACTTAGGTTAATGAAGAATGAACTTTGACAAAACCAAGTGAAGTGCAGTAGTGATGGAACCAGGACTGACTGCAGCATGCAACAATCCAACACTACACACCATCCTCCTGCTGCACCCAACCAAAGCCCAATTCTGTTCTGCCGACTGAGTGGACTTTGCACCATCTCTCCTGCCCAGACAGACTGTTATGACAGATGGAGCCCAAAGTCATGGACTGAATGAAGATTTTAAAGGGACATTTAAATGGACATGTTAAAGGCTTATAGATTAAGGGAATGATATCTGTGTGTATATGTATCAAAAGACAGCAAAAGTGGTGGTGATTAACTGAAAATATATTGGAAAGTGTGAGACCTGGACATGATATAGATGGTATAGAATAAGGGGTGGATATTGTCCTGGTTTCAGCTGGGATAGAGTTAATTTTCTTCCTAGTAGCTGGTATAGTGCTGTGTTTTGGATTTAGTAGGAAAATAACGTTGATAACACACTGATGTTTTTAGTTGTTGCTAAGCAGTGTTTATACTAAGTCAAGGATTTTTCAGCTTCTCATGCCCAGCCAGCAAGAAGGCTGGAGGGGCACAAGGAGTTGGGAGGGGACACAGCCAGGACAGCTGACCCAAACTGGCCAAAGGGATATTCCATACCATATGACATCATGCCCAGTATATAAACTGGGAGAGTTGGCTGGGAGGGGCCGATCGCTGCTCGGGAACTAACTGGGCATCGGTCGGCAAGTGGTGAGCAATTGCATTGTGCATCACTTGTTTTGTATATTCTAATTATTTTAGTATTATTATTGTCATTTTATTATTATTATCATTATAATTATTTTCTTCCTTTCTGTCCTATTAAACTGTCTTTATCTCAACCCACGAGTTTTATGTTTTTTTCTAATTCACTCCCCCATCCCACTTGACCATCTTGGTGACCCTCCACTGAACTTCAGTTTATCAGTGTCTTCCTTATATTGGGAGGCCTAAAAATGGATGCACTATTGTGGTCGGTTGATCTTGGCTGGACACCAGGTGCCCACCAAGCCGCTCTACCACTCCCCCTTATCAGCAGGACAAGGTGGGGGAAAATATAACAAAAGACTTATGGGTTGAGATATGGACAGGGAGAGATCACTCAGCAATTACCATCACAGGCAAAACAGACTCGACTCGGGGAAATTAATTTAATTTATTGCCAATCAAAAAGTCAGAGTAGGGTCATGAGAAATAAAAACAAATCTTGAATCACCTTCCCCCCTACCCCTCCCTTCTTCCCGGGCTCAACTTCACTCCTGATTTTCTCTACCTCCTCCCCCCGAGCGGCACAGGGGGACGGGGAATGGGGGTTTGGGTCAGTTCATCACACGTCTCATCCACTCCTTCATCCTCATGCTCTTCCCCTGCTCCAGTGTGGGGTCCCACCCACAGGAGACAGTCCTCCATGAACTTCTCCAACATGAGTCCTTCCCATGGGCTACAGTTGTTCATGAACTGCTCCAGCATGGGTCCCTTCCATGGGATACAGTCCTTCAGGAACAGACTGCTCCAGCATGGGTCCCCCACAGGGTCACAAGTCCTGCCAGCAAACCTGCTTCAGCGTGGGCTCCTCTCTCTCCATGGGTCCACAGGTCCTGCCAGGAGCCTGCTCCAGCATGGGCTTCCCACAGGGACACAGCCTCCTTCAGGCATCCACCTGCTCCGGCGTGGGGTCCTCCACGGGCTGCAGGTGGATATCTGCTCCACCGTGGACCTCCATGGGCTGCAGGGGGACAGCCTGCCTCACCATGGTCTTCACCAGGGGCTGCAGGGGAATCTCTGCTCCAGCACCTGGAGCACCTCCTCCCCCTGCTCCTTCTTCACTGACCTTGGTGTCTGCAGAGTTGTTCCTCTCATATATTCTCACTCCTCTCTTCCGGCTGCTGTTGTGCAGCAGTTTTTTTTCCCCTTCTTAAATATGTTATCCCAGAGGCGTTACCACTGTCGCTGATTGGCTCAGCCTTGGCCAGCGGCGGGTCCCTCTTGGAGCTGGCTAGCATTGGCTCTATCAGACGTAGGGGAAGCAGCTTCTCACAGAAGCCACCCCTGTAGCCCCCCGCTACCAAAATCTTGCCACGCAAACCCAATAGAAGTGTTATACATGTGGTTTAATGAGCGCTGAGTATAGAAGAACTGCTTCCCTTGATCTGCTAGCTAGGCTTTTGTTAATACATCCCAGGATGCCATTGGCCATCTTTGCTGCCAGGGCACACCACTGGCTCGCAGTCAGTTTTCTGTCTGCCAAGATCCTCAGGTCTATTTTTAGGAGAGCTGCTCCCCAGCCATGCAGTCCCTGTATCACTGCAAGGAGTTCTTCCTTTCCGGGTACAGGATTTAGTATTTGGCCTGTTGGCCCATTCCTCCAGCCTGTCTAGGTCCCTCTGAATGGCAGCTCCTTTGTTGAGCATATCAACTGTGTCTGCCCTGTTTGGTGTCATTTGCCATCTTCTGGAGAGTGCGCTCCACTGCGTCCTTTAGATCACTGATACATATGGTAAGAAGTCAACTCCTAGGAGACACCCCTATGATACTCCACCTGTTACTGGCCTCCCAATACTCCGCAAAATGCTCGTAAGGAAAGTGGCTCAGCACACAAATAAGACAAAGTTGGTGTTTATCGTGTTCTGATACACTAACACATCTACTCAACATTGTTTTCTTCAGTACTTGGTGGTGTTTTCAGGCTAGGATATCTCTGGATGTATAGAACTTGTTTTCAGATGAACTATTTTGAACTGCTGAAGTTCTCCCACATCATAACTTGTAGGTCAGGGAAATCTTAAATTCAATCCAAATATTTCCTGTCTCTGAAAATGCCTGTGTCTTGTTGCAGTGGTTGTGCTATGCCTGAGAGAGGCTCAGCTCCTTTGTGTTCTTTTCCTTCATGACTCAAAAAGCAGCAAAGAGAGGCTTCATTTGGTGGTGATTTGTAAGGGCTTAAGGTGGCCCCACTGAGTTATAGGTTTGTGGTACAGTAACAGACACCAGTCCAACAGCTTTAGGGATAAACAATTTATCGCTAAGTAATGGTAGAGTAACAACTACAGATCAGTAGTACAATTATCCAGGTCGAAATGACAGCAAATCCAGTAATTCACCAATATCTGGGAGCGCAAAGACTTGCATAACCATGGTTATTAGACAGGCTGGCAGGAAGCAGGACATAGCTTCTTCTGACAAGTGACTTGGACCACCCAAAAGGTTCAGGGAATTCCTAATTCCTAATGATGAGCCGATGTTCAAGTATAGATATGCTGAGCCTTGTGCAGTTAAACACTTGATTTGCTGGGTAAAAGTCTTAAACCAACAGATAGCAGGAAGTGCAGCAAGTTATCCTGTGATCAATTACTCGTGCAAGTGTGCTCATTTGTTATTCTGCCATCATTTTAAGGTTTACTGCTGAAACAGTGTGGGTTGAGCCCACTTTCTACTTTGTGGATGCACAGATCGGGAAGAGTCTGTAGGGAGTCAGAGGTTGGCAAGATTCTCAGGCATGGAGCTTGTGGTGGGTTGACCCTGGCTGGATGCCAGGTGCCCACCAAAGCCGCTCTATCACTCCCCCTCCTCAGCTGGACAGGGGAGACAAAATAAAACGAAAGGCTCGTGGGTCAAGATAAGGACAGGGAGATCACTTCACCAATTACCGTCACAGGCAAAACAGACTTGACTTGGGGAAAAATTAGTTTAATTTATTACTAGTCAAAAATGGAGCAGGATAATGAGAAATAAAACCAAATCTTAAAAACACCTTCCCCCCACCCCTCCCTTCTTCCCAGGCTTAACTTTACTCCTGATTTTCTCTACCTCCTCCCCCCCGAGCGGCACAGGGGGACAGGGAATGGGGGTTTGGGTCAGTTCATCACTTGTTGTTTCTGCCGCTCCTTCCTCCTCAGGGGGAGGACTCCTCACACTCTTCCCCTGCTCCAGCGTGGGGTCCCTCCCACGGGAGACAGTCCTTCACGAGCTTCTCCAAGGTGAGTCCTTCCCATGGGCTGCAGTTGTTCACGAACTGCTCCAGCATGGGTCCCATCCACGGGGTGCAGTCCTTCAGGAACAGACTGCTCCAGCATGGGTCCCCCGCAGGGTCACAAGTCCTGCCAGCAAACCTGCTCCAGCATGGGCTCCCCTCTCCATGGGTCCGCAGGTCCTGCCAGGAGCCTGCTCCAGCGCGGGCTTCCCATGGGGTCACAGCCTCCTTTGGGCATCCACCTGCTCTGGTGTGGGGTCCTCCATGGGCTGCAGGTGGATATCTGCTCCACCGTGGACCTCCATGGGCTGCAGGGGGACAGCCTGCCTCACCATGGTCTTCACCACGGGCTGCAGGGGAATCTCTCTGTTCTGGCGCCTGGAGCACCTCCTCCCCCTGCTCCTTCTTCACTGACCTTGGTGTCTGCGGAGTTGTTTCTCTCACATCTTCTCACTCCGCTCTCTCTGGCTGCAACTGCTACTCCCCTGTACCTTCTTTTCCCTTTCTTAAATATGTTATCACAGAGGCGCTACCACTGTTGCTGATTGGCTCGGCCTTGGCCAGCGGCGGGTCCGTCTTGGAACCCGCTGGCATTAACTTTATTGGACATAGGGGAAGCTTCTAGCAGCTTCTCACAGAAGCCACCCCTGTAGCCCCCCCTGCTACCAAAACCTTGCCATGCAAACCCAATACAGAGCTTAAGATCTGCCAGACTAAAGGGGTGCACAGACTGTCTTAGAAGCTTGCTCATGCTAAGGGCAGCATGGCTGCAACACAGCTCCTGAATGTGGAAGCAGCCCTGCTGGCTGCAAGTGCTGATGCATAGAAGGTTGAGGCCTTAGATGCATAGAAGGTTTAGGCCTTATCTTGGAGCAGGGGTGTTGTGGCATGCCACCCATAATGAATAATGGCATCAGCCAAAGGGCATGCAGGGAGTGGCAAAGGGTCAAGCATGCAGTTAGTCTCAGAAGTTTAACAATGACCTGCAAATAGAAGTAGTGCTACAGCAGGAAGCTTTCAGACATGACTGCCTGGAGCTGAGCTGCTGAACCCTTGTAATAAAGTTAGATACCAAGTTGATGTGAAGTTGTTACCAGGCCTGATTTTCAGGCCATTCTAAGTGCACTCTAACCAGGGTACTTTATGTACTGTGCTTGCCAGCTTTGGTCTATCTGACACTAATGACAGAGCAAGCTGACAGCAGTGTCTAATTCACCAAAAATGTTGGGCAGGAGTCCAGAGGCAGATGTCTTCATTATTCATACAAAACATTCAAGAGTATCTGAAATCTAACTTTGGGTGTGCTACTGTTATAAAACAGACCCTAGTCTTAAGAATCATACTGCTCTAAGGTTATCTCTCTTTTTTGTGTGTGAGTGCATATATGAGCTAATCTTTTTTCTATGTGAAGAATGTTCTCCAGTAGCTGAAGACCATAAAACTTGCTAACATTCACAGAGTTTGTTACAGTATCAGATTTCTTTTACAGTGAAAATGGCAATATGTGGCTTGTAAGGATATCTGCTTAATTGCTATTCAGCATAAATACAAAGGCTAGACAGGAAAAGTAATAACCTATACCTAGATACACAAACCCTAACAAACGAGATGATAACAGAGACAAAGACCAGAACTCTCAGGCTACTGATTGACAGTCCATTGAAGGAACCTTGGTTTGGAGAGGTTCAGCCAAGACCTCTGTAACTGATAAGAAGGGGGGAAGCAAAGTTGTCATGGGTCTTATGGGAAAGAGCAAACTTGTTATGAGATGTTTTAAGGGGACTATGGGAATGTGCAAAACTTACTATGCGATGTTTAGGGGAAGGCCCAAAAGCTGGGAAAGGAAGGGAACAAGTTGGATCAGTGAGAACAAGTGTGGGAAAACGGGGAGAAGGGGTGGAATAAAAGGAGCCAGTTGCATGTAAGCAAGCGGCTGGTCAGGGTTAGTGTGCTTGTCAGAGTCCTGTGATGACCGGTCCGTCCTATCTTATTGCAGCACTATTGCTATTGCTAGTAACAGGCTTTGTACTGATTCTGCAAGGCCTCAGGACTGAGGCTATTAGACTTTCTTTGTCTGGATTTGTCTTGGCCTGCCTGGAGCTTGTTTAGCTTTAACAGCAACTGTCTAATGACCAGGTGTTTAGTACCTCATTTGTTTTGCTTAGCTTTGTACAATTGTGTGGTGTAATGCTTATTGTTAATACATTTGATATAGACTAAGGAGTAGTTTTACTGTGTAGAATGAGACCATAAGATGATAACAAAGGCCAAGGGCTATCAGTGACTGAGCACTAGTGAGTTGTAGATAGCAATGTGAACTTGAGATGGGCAAAAACAGTTTTAGAGGTAACAAAAAGGACAAAGTATCATCCAACATATATTGAACACACCATATATAGTAAATTTGGATGCAATGTGGAGTTACAGACCAGTGAAGAAAGAACGAGGTGTAAAGCATATTAGAAAACCAATAAAATTGGTCCAAGTGGACCTAGTGAGGAGGAAGAAACCCCTACCATTAACATCACAGTCCTGGAGAACTTGGGGCACTGACAACTCACTGTAGCCCCTCCCCCTCTTTTATTTTTCCTCTAAGGAAGATGGGCACCATCAGCTTTAGGACCCAGAGAAGAAGTGGAAGGGTGAGCAGCATAACACCAGAGATAAAAAGGGGTAAATACTAGGAGGATTTACTGTAGTAAAAAACTTTTAACTGTAGTATTCTTAATGACATTTGTTTTGTGTTTAGATAGTGGGTGTTACAATCACTATGATTGGACTAATAATAACGATTTAGTTGTTTCCTGATTACACTGAAAATGCTTTAATTAGATAAAAAATAAACTTTACATGCAAGGTATGTTTCCCTTTCTTTGTCCATAGCAAGATTTTGAGTATAACAAGTAGTATAACCTGCATGCCTGACTGGCTGTGAGCTCTGGATGCATGAGAGAGATACCAGATATGCTGGTACAAGGATGCTCTGTAAGTTTTCTCATATGGCTTTCTGTAATGTTGCTGCTGAAATGTGCAGGAGGTGACTGCTCAGTGTGTGTGTTGAAATATTTTGCCTTCATTTAATCTGTGGAGTTTATTCTGCACAGTCCCTGCTAGATAACCTGAAAACTAATAAGAATTCACTTTCAGCTGGGAAAATGGGGGGTATCTTCAGCTTGAGAACATTATAATTTTTTTGTTGTTCAGGAAGCAAATTCAAAAACCAATTGGGAGAGGAGTCAAGGAGAGTGTGTGGATAGCGGTGCTCCTGTGATTGCTTCTGCCAATGTTCTCTCTGATTTGTTGAAATTATGGATTTGTAGATTCTAACTGTAAGTTTTATAGACATAAAGATGCAGATTTCATCAATATATGCTTTGTTACAGAAGTTGTAATGCTCGCAAATTATAACTTTGCAAAATAAGACATACTGCTTTAGCTGGAATAATATAGCTTGTGAGAGAAATTGGCAAATAGCATTTTCCATTTTCATCATTTGATGTCCCCTATTATTTCAACATGGCAACCTCATGCCAAATTTTTTTTTTTTAATAATTACTGCCTTCCAGTACGTCTGGTTTGGACAGATGGGTGTTTTGGCTGTTTGCATTTGCATACACATCACCATTCAGATGATCGCACTTATGCTGAGGGAAGTTGAATTCTTGCTACTCTTACCTCCCCCCCCCCTTAATTACAGCAGATGAAATGACTGAAAATCTCTCTGTTACTATGAGAGGTACTCCAGCAATTGTACCTTATGGGGAAGAGACTATCAAAGTTTTAAAACGAGCACTGATCATTTTACTAGGGTTTGAAAACAATGTGGATTAGGTTATCAAGTAGTAAATGGGCAAGAGACTTTTAGGGCTGTATTGTGCTCAATTAAAATTATCCTTAGGTGATTTAGATCTTTTTGTAGATAAACCCCTGTCTCATACTAGCAGATGCATGTTTATCCTCCCTGGGAAGTGTAAAGCCCCTCTAAAGTGCTACAGCTATGTTGTTTGCTGTGAAGCTCGCTTGTTTGGAGAGATAACTACTGTGTATCTTGCAGTCCAGTTTAATGGAATTGAGAAACAGCAAGCATCTTCACCCTCAAATGACCAGCACTGGCAGCTACGAGCATCTGGAGGAGGCTTTAGACCGATTAAACACAGCAGTCTGGAACTTTGTGGCAGCTTGGGGACACAGTAGACCCAACTATTCCACTGGAAAAACAAACGTGAGTAAACGCAGTAATTGTTCTCTCTACCTCTTTGCCTCCCTGCTTCTGGGGACAGTCTTTCTACGCACTGTCTGCCTTACTTTGTTTTGTATAGGTGTGCCCCCTTGGGTTAGCGCTCATGCCAAACTGTCCTTATTTTTCTACAAAGTGTAAGTAATTACAGGGGGGGATAAAAGTGTAAATAATTGTGGTGGGGGATAAAACCAAAATTAGTTAGGAGCGTCTCCCAAACTCTCCTGAGGGGCAGTGAGCTTTTCTACTAGTCAAAGTTATAAGCAGTTTGTTCTACTTCTATCTATGTTGATTTCATTTCACTAAGAAAAAACAGGGTTTATCACACACAGCAGAACTCTGCTTTAAAACTTCTTAAATTCCCTATCTTTATTATATAATATATTTTTAGTATCTTGGACATGCCTTATCTTCTAGCTGTACTGCTGTGCTCTAAAGAGATTGTCAGGACCTGTTACAGAGTTCTCAAAGGTGCTGCTGTGTGGTGTATGGTTTTGTTTTGTGTGGGTTTTTTTGTTTGTTTACTATGCCATTACAAAACTCATGACCATGTTTTGAAATGGCTTTTATCAGCTTTAAAATCGGGGGTGGGGGGGGTGGGGTGGGGTGTAGTCCTTAAAGAAATTTCAATTATTCATAAAATTGGCCTCTTCTGTGCCTTACTGTTGTTCTTGCCCAAAGTGTTTGACTGAACTGGTTTGAGTGGTGGAATGATCCACCACCCACTGTAACACAGGGGCAGGAATCTCCTGTCATCCAAAGGAGAAAAATATCTCTTCCTAGTATAGTTTATGCTAGTTAGACAGATATCTGCATATACCAAAGAGACCAACTTATGGTCTTTGTAGGGGCAGGGAGCTATGATTTGAATCCCTGAAACCAGTCCCATTCCAGCTACCTTGGTTCCAGGTTAGATGCAGAACTGGGTTTGATGAAATGGAAGGCCATAATTTACTATGACTTTGGCTACGCTATTCTGAAAAGCCTTTGTCCCTGAATGGCAGCAATCTTGAAGTTTAGCACTGAATTTTAGCTCTTAATGCACCTCAAAACCTTCACTAAAAGAAATCCTCCTCTCTGTCAATTTGTGGCTTGGAGAAAGGAACTCCAAAAGTTATGCTTTGGCACCAGCCAAAGCTTTCAGGCCACTGCTTGTTGAAAGAGTGTGGACTTATTTCCAACAGAAGAAATAGCAACCATTACTGTTAAGTCACTCAGTGAATCTACTTGTAAGTGTATGATTTATACCCTTCTGAAGTTTGACTATAAAATTTGGTCTGGGAGTTCAGTAGTTTTAGAGGAGGAAAAAACTCCAACAACCCTCTCACACTAAAAATATTACCAAGAGTTGAGAATCAATTAGTTTTGACTCTAAAATTGAAATATGGCTTTCTCTTTTAATATAACTTCTGAATGTTGTTGTGCTGTTTAAACCATGGAGGAATTTGACATTACTGTTTAGTTCTTAATTTGCAATAAATGCACAAATTCTTCTGACCATTTGTCATGGTTTAACCCCAGCCGGCAACTAAGCACCACGCAGCCGCTTGCTCACTCCCCCCCCACCCAGTGGGATGGGGGAGAGAATCAGAAAAAAAACCTCGTGAGTTGAGATAAAGACAGTTTAATAGGACAGAAAGGAAGGAAAAACAATGATAATGATAATAATAATATGACAATAGTAATACTAAAAGAATTATTAAACTATACAAAGCAAGTGGTGCACAATGCAATTGCTCACCACTCGTTGACCGATGCCCAGTTAGTTCCCGAGCCGCGATCCGCCCCTCCCAGCCAGCTCCACCAGTTTATATACTGGGCATGATGTCCTATGGTATGGAATAGCTCTTTGGCCAGTTTGGGTCAGCTGTCCTGATGGTGTCCCCTCCCAGCTTCTTGTGCCCCTCCAGCCTTCTTGCTGGCTGGGCATGAGAAGCTGAAAAATCCTTGACTTAGTATAAACACTGCTTAGCAACAACTAAAAACATCAGTGTGTTATCAACGTTATTTTCCTACTAAATCCAAACCACAACACTATACCAGCTACTAGGAAGAAAATTAACTCTGTCCTAGCCAAAACCAGGACACCATTTCAGGTTAAAACCAGATAATGCAATTACAGTTTTATTTTATTTAATTCCTCAAGCAATGCAAGCTATTCCTACCTGAATCTTCTTGGTTATCTGTTCTCTATCTACCTGAAATGGATATATGGTTAATGAAACACCAATAACATGTCACAAAATGGAAGAGCTTGACTTCAGTGCACTTCGAGCTATTTATGATCTCATTTCAAATTGATCAAGTTTTATCCATATGAGACCTTTCCACAACACCTGTTAGAGTTTCTCTCTCTGAAAACAGATTCCATTTTTAGACATATGGATTATGGCAGGTGCTGGACCTGGACAGGATCCAGAGGAAAAGCAGCACGCTAATTAAAGTGTTTGCTGAAGTCTTAGGTTAGTAAGTTTTCTAAACAGGCAAAAATATCAGCCTGTGATAACATATTGGGAAATTACTTTTAGATGCTTGGGAGTAAGAAATCCCTAACTGTGTGTGTAGTAAGTTTTGGACACAAGGAAATTCAGTGAAATTGCTTTGCTTCCTCCATATAAAAGTGTCAGAAGGGGAAAGACTAGACTGACTTGCCTTTACATTGCTGACTGAGAAATATCCTTCAGCAGTAAGGGGAAATGGGGAAACATTGTCCCAAAACATCTATAACAAAGTCTCAATACTGCTTGTCATGTGATGGGGCTGTAAAAGCCTCTTTTTCGAGTCTATCCTCAATATGCAAGAGCATAACTCTCCTGTTAGCTCTTTCTAATGCAGACTCTGGTTGTAACTGGAGAGGGCACACCATGAATTTTCAATGTCAGTACCAACTTTTCTTTAGGCTGTTCACCAGATTTGACAACAGAGCTGGCATTCATGTTCTTGTGGTGGGTTGACCCTGGCTGGATGCCAGGTGCCCACCAAAGCCACTCTATCACTCCCCTCCTAAGCTGCACAGGGGAGAGAAAATATAATGAAAGACTCATGGGTCAAGATAAGGACAGGGAGATCACTCACCAATTACTATCACGGGCAAAACAGACTCGACTTGGGGAAAAATAAATTTAATTTATTACCAGTCAAGTCAGAGTAGGGTAGTGAGAAATAAAACCAAATCTTAAAAACACCTTCCCCCCACCCCTCCCTTCTTCCTGGGCTTAACTTCACTCCCAAATTCTCTACCTCCTCCCCTCCAGCAGCACAGGGGGACAGGGAATGGGGGTTGTGGTCAGTTCATCACACATTATTTCTGCCGCTCCTTCCTCCTCAGGGGGAGGACTCCTCCCACTCTTCCCCTGCTCCAGCGTGGGGTCCCTCCCATGGGAGACAGTCCTCCATGAACTTCTCCAACATGAGTCCTTCCCATGGGCTGCAGTTCTTCACGAACTGCTCCAGCATGGGTCCTTTCCATGGGATGCAGTCCTTCAGGAACAGACTGCTCCAGCATGGGTCCCCCACAGGGTCACAAGTCCTGCCAGCAAACCTGCTCCAGCATGGGCTCCTCTCTCCACAGGGTCACAGGTCCTGCCAGGAGCCTGCTCCAGCATGGGCTCCCCACAGGGTCACAGCCTCCTTTGGGCATCCACCTGCTCTGGCGTGGGGTCCTCCATGGGCTGCAGGTGGATATCTGCTCCACCGTGGACCTCCATGGGCTGCAGGGGGACAGCCTGCCTCACCATGGTCTTCACCAGGGGCTGCAGGGGAATCTCTCTGTTCTGGCGCCTGGAGCACCTCCTCCCCCTCCTTCTTCACTGACCTTGGTGTCTGCAGAGTTGTTCCTCTTACATCTTCTCACTCCTCTCTCCGGCTGCAATTGCTTCTGCACAGTAACTTTTTCCCCTTCTTAAATATGTTATCACAGAGGCGCTACGACTGTTGCTGATTGGCTCAGCCTTGGCCAGTGGCGGGTCTGTCTTGGAGCCGGCTGGCATTAACTTTATTGGACATAGGGGAAGCTTCTAGCAGCTTCTCACAGAAGCCACCCCTGTAGCCCCCCTGCTATCAAAACCTTGCCACGCAAACCCAATACACGTCTGAACCCCAGTATGCCACTTAAGTCAAAGGAATTTCTCTGGCAATTACTTGCTTAGTGTTTAATTGGAACAACTCCCTTCTTGGAGGAAGTTAGCAGGGAAATAAGATTAAAATAAATAGAAGGAAACTTTTGGACAAGGACTGTCACTGTTCCTTGTGCTTCAGAGTACAACTGACAATTGTGTGTGTGTGTGGGGGATACCCTCAGAGATGAGTTTAACACAATGCGATGCCAAGCATATTATGCAGCTAGCAAAGGTTGCAGGGGGGTATGTGTGTGTGGAAATGTATCTTATGTCCTATGAAGCATTTGTTCCTGGATTGCAAGGTTTTAATCCCAGATGCAGTACAGTAAACCCCAAGGAGGCTTTTCTCTTGCATGGACAGTTTAAAGAAGGACACCCCTCCCCTACCCCCCATTTACAACCCTGTATAGAAAAAATGTTTTTATTTTAGCTCTTTTCAGTGGGAAAACAGACTTCTCTATCACTTTTCTTCATTTCAGTTTTATTGCACATTTCTCCCAATTTTAACTGTTCCTATGCTTCACATGAGATTTTCTTTTTGCTCAGTTTTGCTCCCAAATAAATATATGTATACCAGTAGATCAGTTCAGTTGAAATATTGACATTTTCTTTATTGGGTGGGGGACACAGAATAAGTATATGTGTTAGAGATCTCCTAGTGTTCTCAAATTAGAGATTATAATATGTTCTACTGGATGGGAATCTGCATATACATGACAATGTGTGCCTTCATCTAAGCTTTACCTTTCAGCCAAAAATATCTACAACCCTTCTCAAGCTGTAAAAATATAGAGTTAGATAATGCAAGCAATGATTTTTTTTAATCTTTATGATATCCTTAAGATGTTATCCTTAAAATGTTAAGTAGTTCATAATTTAAAGAAATGAAGTAACGAAAGTAGTGTGAGTTAGAATAAATGAGTGTTTTCTCTCTGACTTTGTTCTAGGTGGTATCATGGAGCAATCAGTCAGACAGAGGCTGAAAACCTGTTACGGTTATGTGAAGAATGTAGCTACCTTGTAAGAAATAGTCAAACAAACAAACATGACTATTCTCTTTCACTGAAGTAAGTACAAGTCAGTAAATGCAACTTAAAAACAGAACTTCTGGTATGCAAAAAAAAAAAAAGCAAGTTCATTGCATGAGTTAAACACAGTAAAGCACCTAGAGGAATCTTAGACTGTTGGCTTGGATGCTGTTTAGTGACAGTCATTAGATTCAGGTTTTAAACTCCTGTGATGTTAAAAGATTTTCATTCCTTGTTTGGTGGTACTTAAAGAAAAACCCAAGCATATTTTATTTACCTTTTGGCTTTTGATTTAAAATGTTTCTGCTCCATTTCAGTTCTGAATAGGCACCTATATTGTTTGCCTTTGGTTTTAGAGCCTTTTAAAAAAAGGCAAGGGGCTGTCTTGTAATAGATCTTTTTAAAACCTTCTGTGTGAAAGATTTCATGTGGTTTACTATAATATGAATGGGGGATATTAGTACAGTTTTCTGACAGCAATAATGTCAACCAAGTCTTAGCATCCTTAGATGCATCCTGTCAGGTCCCATAGATTTATATGTCCCATTAGTAGATTTTTCCTAACTCGACCCTCTTCTGCTATCAGTGGTTCAGTTTCTTTTGTCGTTGCTTTTTGACATAGAGACTTGGAGGCTGACCGAACCTGTGAAGATTGAGGCAAGGAAGGAATCAAGTACCTCAGCAAAAAGGCTGTGCCAGTTGTAAACTAACTTGCTAGTCCCATTCAGCAGCGGACCTGCATCTTCCTTGTGCTTCCACTTGCTACTAACATAACTATAGAAGCCTTTCTTGTTATTCTTTGCATGTCTTGCCAGTTTGAGCTCTGCCTGAGCTCTTTTCTTCCTAACTGCATTTCGGTATTTTTATATTCCTCTTTGGGATTCTTACCCCTTTTCCATCTCATATGTTTCTTTTGCATTTGAGTACTCTTGGTAGCTCAATGTGTAACCAGGCTGGTTTCTTGTTATGCCTTCTCCTTTTCCTTCTTGGGGGGATGGACTGCTCTTGTGCATCAAGAAGACTGTCTCTGAAAATCTCCCAGCATACCCGAGCTCCTCTGCCCTCCAAGTGAGGCTCCCATGAGCGGCCTCCTGGTAGTTTCCTGAGCAACTTGACTTTCACTTTTCCAAAGTCCAGGGTCTGTCTTCCTCATACCCCTTAGGATGTTAAATTCTACGATCTTGTGGTCACTGCAGCCAAAGCTGTTGTTGATGGTCATGTCTCCAAACAAGTTTTCTTTATTTGTAAGCAGTAGTTCCAGAAGAGTGCCACTCCTAGGCAGCACATCCAGCATTTGCATTAGGAAGTTGTCCTCAATGAACTCCAGAAATCTCCTAGAGTGCTTGGGCACTGCCATGTTGCTTTCCCAGCAACTATCAGGGTGGCTGAAATCCCCTATGAGAATCAGGGCCTGCAGACCTGAGGCTTCTTTGAGTTGAGCTGTCTTCATCCCTCCTCCTCTTCTATCTTTTCTGTCTTTCTGAATAGCTTGTAACCATCCAGTGCAGTACCCCAGTCATGTGAGCTATCCCACCAAGGATATGGTCTGTTAATGCTGTATACTGACTCCTTGTGTTGACTAATATTCTGTTGTTGCCTCTCTAGATCTCAGTTTACCTCTTTTGCCCATGGTCAACTATTTATCAGTGACACTTATGTTCTTTGCATATTTTTTTTCCATTAGGAACTGTCCTGGCACTCTGCAAATATAACCACTGCTCTTTATTCAGCATTAGGAGATAGTCATGTTGCTTAACTGTACCCTAGTTACCTACAAACCTGCTTGCTCTGCTAGCATCCTGCTTCAATTTTTCTTGCAATCCTGACAGTTTTATTCACCATTATCTGCAAACTTCTGACAAATTTCCTATTTGAATGATACTTTTTTGGCCTTAGAAATAAATTACCTGTGTTCCTTAACACCCAATTCCTGCTCACTACCATCTGCCTCTTTCTTCCCCCCCTCCCCCTCCATGATATTGCATATCACTTGTTGCTGCTTTCATACCCTCTGTTAATGAAGATAGTACTGTGTACACACACAGTACTTCACCACACACTGCCAAAGTACTGTGTGTGGTGGAGTTTTTTGGGGTAGTGGAGGAGGTGTTGTTCTTTATGCTTGCAGAGCTATGTTCCTGGACAACTCCCAGGTTTAATTCATGATCCTCTGATGAAATGTTTCTTCATAGTCAGCCTTGTTCATAACTTTTAGACATGGAAAACAGTCCCTGTCCAAGTGCTGAACGCCCACTACTACTTTGGATTTTGATTCCTTTGTCCAACGATGCATGATCAGGCTGGGGTGTGTTGCTTGTGTTTTGCATTTTACTTGTCAGGCAGAGCTGCCAAGGAAATACAGTCAAATTGGTGAGATTTAAATTGGATAAGTGGACTATAATGTGGTTAGAAAATTGGCTGAATCATTGGTCTCAAAGGGTTGTGATGAGCAGTACAGAGCTCAATTGGCAAGTAGTTGCTAGTGGTGTCTCTCAGCAATTGATTCTGGGACCAATGCTATTTCATATTTTCATTAACAACCTGGATGACTATACCACATCCATCTCTTCTCCTGCCCCCCCCTTCCCAATTTGGTAATCTATGGTAGTCTTTGCTGTAGTGACTCTGGAATAGTGGCTTTCAAGATCCTGGGGGGTGGTGGTGGTGTAGCAGAGTACAGACCTTGTATTTCAGGAGAGTGGAGCTCACCTTTTTTATGGAACTGGTACATGGGATCCAATGGGAGGCAGCCCTGAAGGGCAAAGGAGCTCAGGAAAGTTGGCTCCTCCAAGCACAAGAACAGTCTATCCCAATCAATAATCAGAAAAACAACTAGGTGGAGCAGGGGACTTGCTTGCTTAAGCAGAGAACTCATGACTGAGTGCCAATGCAAAAAGGCAGTAAATTGGGAGGCTACAAAGGAAGAATTTAGAAACAATGCCTGTGCAGGTAGGGATGATGTGAAGAAAGCTAAAGCTCAACTGGAATGGAGACTTGGAAGGGACATCAAAGGCAACAACAAGAGCTTCTACCACAGCATTAGTAGTAAAAGACTGAACAAGAAAAATGCAGCCCTGTTGCTTAGTGGGGTGGGTGATTGTGACAGCAGACATAGAGAAGCCTTGAGTTGCTTAATGGTTTCTATGCCTTAGTCTTCACCAACAAAGTCACTAAGCACAGAGGCCTGAGAGAAATGGTTCAAGGAGAACTGCCTACAGTGGATGAGGATTGTGTCAGGGAGTACTTGAGGGAACGTGACCAATAATAGAAGTCCATGGGACCTGACAAGCTGCATCCAAGGTTGCTGAGAGAACTGGCTGATGTCCTGGAAGGGACACTCTGTCATCTTGGAAAAGTGGAGAAAGGGGAAGCTTTCCAGTCAGTCCCCAGGTTGCCAGCCTCTCTTCAGTCCCTGGGAACATCAGAGAGTGAGACTTTTGGGAAATGTTTCTGGGCACATGGGCAAAAAGCAAAAAACTGATTGGGAACTGTCAGCATGGGTTTTGCTGAAGGTGAATCATTTAGGGCCACCTAGAGCCAGCTGCCCAGGACCATGTCCAGATGACTTTTGACTATATAAAGGAGGGAGACTCCATAACTTCTCTGAGCAACATGTTCCAGTGCTCAGTCACCCTCACAGTGAAAAAGTATTTCCTGATGTTCAGAGGGAACCTCCTGTGTTTCAGTTTGTGACCATTGCCTCTGGCCCTGTCACTGGGCACCACTGAAAACAGTCTGTGTCTGTCTTCTTTGCAGATATTTACACATATTGATGAGCTCCCCCCTGAGCCTTCTCTTCTCCAGGCTGAACAGTCCCAGCTCTCTCAGCCTTTCCTCATAGGAGAGATGCTCCAGTCCCTTCATCATCTATGTGGCCCTTTGCTGGACTCTCTCCAGAATATCCATGTCTCTCCTGTACTGGGGAGCTGTCCTGGTTTCGGCTGGGACAGTTAACTCTCTTCTTAGTAGCTGGTACAGTGCTGGGTTTTGGATTTAGTGTGAGAATAATGTTGATAACACTCCGAGGTTTTAGTTGTTGCTAAGTAGTGCTTATCTTAAGCCAAGGCCTTTTCAGTTTCCCATGCTCTGCCAGCAAGCAGGTGTGCAAGAAGCTGGGAGGGAGCAGAGCCAGGACAGCTGACCCGAACTAGCCAAAGGGATATTCCATACCATGGAACATCATGCCCAGTATATAAAGTGGGGGGAGTTGGCCGGGAGGGGCAGATCGCTGCTCGGGCATCAGTCAGCGGGTGGTGAGCAATTGCATTGTGCATCACTGGGTTTTTTTTCCTTCCCCCCCCTTCCTTTTTTGTTATATTCCTTTTCATTACTATTATTATTATTATTATATTTCATTATTACTATTGTTAGTATTATATTTTACTTTAGTTATTAAACTGTTCTTATCTCAACCCATGAGTTCTACCTTCTTTCCCGATTGTCCTCCCCATCCCACCGGGAGCAGGGGGAGGGGGATGGGGAGTGAGGGAGCGGCTGCGTGGTGCTTGGCTGCTGACTGGGGTTAAACCACAACAGTCCCTTTTTGGCACCCAATGTGGGGCATAAAGGGTTGAGATAACAACAGATCTGACCAGAGCGTGTTAAAACGAATTTGTTATAAGCATTCATTGTATTAGTTTAGCAGTCGCTGGTCACAATGTTGGTTTATTGGCTCTTAGAGTTGTGGCATTCGTTCTTAGAGTTGTGTTATGTAACAAACACCTCACTTGCCGTATATAGTCCCTGTGCTGCTGCTTATCACCCATAAGGTGAAGTGGATTAGGGTTTTCCCTTTGCTGTACTATGTAACACTGGCTTATGGTACGATAAAATTATCAGTCGTGGGACTAATCCGGTATTTGTACTCAGCATTGCCGTTATCTCTGTACTTCGGGAGCTATCTAGCGGAAACTGTTAATAATTACACCCTTTACCTTTTCTCCTTGGGGAGCCAATCTATGGGGGAGACACCTTCCTTCACCTTCCCCTCCTCCTCCAGGCTAATTACAGTAGTGTTTGAGAACTTTGAAAATTTTGAATATCCTTGGAATGTTGAAACTAACACGGTTCTATTGCTAGGAACTAGCATGTTCCTGAATGTGGTTCAGGTCTTGTTCAGGGTTAAACAACTATTTAAGAGGATCCCCCAGAGATCTGCCCCAAGGCGGGAGAGTTATGAGTGGCAGGGTGTGTGGGGTAGCATGGGCAAATGCCTAGGACGGTGGGCACCTCCAGTGTTTAGGAACTTCACCCTTGAACAAGTGCAGAATCCTGAAAAACTAGTAGAACATTTGGAAAGAGTATGCTGTCACCCCGACAATTCCAGGGAGACACAAATCACTGCAATGTGCTGGGGCCTGGCCCATGCCTACCGATCCCTGTTTAGCACTATTCAGTACCCTCAAGGGGAAGCGAAGGTCTCTGGATCTGACAACAAAATGACAGCCACTGCAGCCCCTCCAGCCCCAGCGACAGGCACTGCAGCCACTCCGACCCCAGCAACAGATGCTGCAGCCACTCCGACCCCCGTGACAGGCACTGCAGCCCCTCCGATCCCGGCAAGAGGCACTACAGTTACTGCAACGCCTGTGACAGGCACTGCAGCTGATCCAGAGAACCAACTCATGCCGGTATCAGTTGCCCCTCTACAGAAGAAGAAATACTCAAAAAAAACCAGCTCGCTTATCGAAGGATGAAGGTGAACCAGGGTCATCATGAGAACAGGAGGAAGAGGCAGAACCGGAGATAATCACCCGATCCCTATCCACGAGTGAGCTGCGAGATATGCGAAAAGACTTCAGCCGTTGTCCAGGCGAGCACATTATCACCTGGCTGCTCCGATGCTGGGATAATGGGGCAAGTAGCTTGGAATTAGAGGGTAAGGAGGCCAAGCAGTTGGGATCCCTTTCTAGGGAAGGGGGCATTGACAAGGCGTTGGGAAAA